>NW_026948620.1:0-86759 GCF_035770615.1 Melospiza melodia melodia
TTCCCAGTTCACCCAGTTCCCCAGGTACGACAACATGGCGGAGCTGTTTGCGGTGGTGAAGACGCTGCAGGCTCTGGAGAAGGCGTACATCAAAGACTGCGTCACCCCCAACGAGTGAGTCACCCCAAAACCCCAAAATCCCCCCAAAAAAACCCCAAAAAACTCCCTGAAACCCTCGAGACCCCAAAGAACCCAAAATCCCCCAAAAAACCCCAGAAAAATCGGGGAAAATTGCGGGGAAAATTGCGGGAAATTTGGGAATGCTCAGGTACACGGCGGCGTGCTCGCGGCTCCTGGTGCAGTTCAAGGCGGCGCTGAAGCAGGTGCAGGGCGGCGACATCGGCACCATCGACGACTTCTGCCGCAAATTCCGGGTGCGAATTCCCAAATTTGGGGATTTTGGGAATTTTGGGAAAAATTTGAGGGGTTCTGGGCGAAAATTGGGTGAAAATTGGGCGAAATTTGGGCGGAAATTCGAGCACAATGTTGAGCGGTTTTGGATTTTCTTGAGGGAAATTGAGGATTGGAGCAGAAAAATTTGGGAATTTTAAGGGTGAAATTTGGGAATTTTGGATGGAATTTTGGGAAGTTTGGATTCTGGGATTTGGAATTTCGGAGATTTTTGGTGAAATTTGAGGGATTTTGGGCGAAAATTGGGTGAAAATTGGGCAAAATTCAGGTGAAAATTTGGGGATTTTGAGGGAAATTGAGATGTGGAGCTGAAACATTTGGGAATTTGGGGATGGAATTTTGGGTGGAATCTTTGGGAATTTGGGATTCTGGCATTTGGAATTTTTGGATTTGGGGCAAAAATTGGGGAATTTTGGGTGAAATTGGGGAGATTTGGGATGAAATTTTGGGAATTTTTAGGGGTTGTGGGAAGCAGGTGCAGGGCGGGGAGATCGGCACCATCGACGACTTCTGCCGCAAATTCCGGCTGGGAATTCCCAAATTTGGGGATTTTTGGGAATTTTGGGGGATTTGGGGCAAAAATTTGAGGCGTTCTGGACAAAAATTGGGTGAAAATTGGGTGAAATTTGGGTGAAATTCGAGCAAAATGTTGAGGTTTTTTGATTTTCTTGAGGGAAATTGAGGAACGGAGCAGAAAAATTTGGGAATTTTGGATTTCAGGCATTTTTGGTGAAATTTGCGGGATTTTGGGCGAAAATTGCGTGAAAATCGGGTGAAATTGAGCAAAATTTGAGCAACATTTGGGGTTTTTTTGAGATGTGGAACAGAAAAATTTGGGAATTTTGGATGGAAATTTGGGAATTTGGGATTCTGGGATTGGGAATTTTTGGGATTTTGGGTGAAATTTGAACGAAATGAAATTTGGGTATAATTCAGGTAAAATTTGGCATTTTTTTGAGGAAAATTGAGAAGCGGAGTGGAAAAATTTGGGAATTTGGGATGGAATTTTGGGAATTTTTGATGAAATTTGGGGATTTTGGAGAAATTTGGGTGAAATTTGGGCAAAATTTGGGGTTTTTTAGGTGTTTGTGTGATAATTTCAGGGCCAAATGGAGCAGTGGAAGAAGAAAATTTGGAATAAAATTCTGGAATTTTGGGAATTTTTGGATTGGAATTTCAGGGATTTTTGGTGGAATTTGGAGAATTTTGGATAAAAGTTTGGGAATTTTGGGGGAATTTCTTTGGATTTTGGGGGGCTGTGGGAAGCAGGTGCAGGGCGGGGAGATCGCACCATCGACGACTTCTCCTGCAAATTCCGGGTGGGAATTCCCGAATGTTGGGAATTTTGGAATTTCAGGAATTTTGGGTGAAATTTTCAGGGTTTTGGGCAAAATTTGAGCAAATTTAAGCAAAATTTGGGATTTCTTGAGGGAAATTGAGAAGCAGAGTGGAAAAATTTGGGACTTTGGGACGGAATTTTGGATGGAATTTTGGGAGTTTGGATTGGAGTTTTTGGGATTTTGGGTGGAAATTGGGTGAAAATCGGGTAAAATTCAGGTGAAATTTTGGAAATTTGGGATTCTGGGATTTGGGAATTTTCGATTGGAACTTCAGGGATTTTTGGTGAAATTTGGGAGATTTGGGTGGAATTTGGGATTTTTGGAGGGGAAACTGAGAAGCGGAGTGGAAAAATTTGGGAATTTTGAGGGTGGAAAATTGGGAATTTTGGATGGAATTTGGGGAACTTTTTAGGGATTTTTTGGTAATTTTTGTGGGAGTTTCTGGGAATTTTGGGATTGGGAATTTTGGAGGAGTTTTTGGGAATCTTTTTAGGAATTTCTTGAATTTTTGTGGGGAATTTGAGACTAAAATTGGGATTTTGGGGGGATTTCTGCGGGAATTTTTGGAATTTTCAGAATGGAAATTTGGGGATAAAATGGGAATTTTGGTTTTTTAAATGGAAATTTCTGGGAATTTTGGGATGGGGAATTTGGGGGTAAATTTGGGAGATTTTTTGAAGGACTTTTTAAAGAATTTCTTGGAATTTTGGGATTTTTGTGTGATTTTTTGGGAAAATTTTGGGTCTGAAATTGGGGAGTGGATTGGGAATTTTGGGGGATTTTTGGGGGAATTTTTTCTGGGCATTTTGGGGTTGGGATTTTTTGGGCATTTTTGTGGGGAAAATTGGGAGTTTTTGGTGATTTCTTGAGGGACTTTTTGGGAAATTTATTGCGATTTTAATGGGAATTTTTGGGGGGATTTTACTGGACATTTCTGGAATTGAAATTTGGAATTTTGGGATTGGGAATTTGGGGGTGAAATTGCGAATTTTTGGGAGACTTTCTGGGAATTTTGGGATTTTTTGGGGTTTTTTTGGGGGGGAATTTTTCTGGGAATTTCTGGAAAATTTTGGAAAATTTGGGAAATCGGGAATTCTTTGGGAATTGCAGCTGGGTTGGCCCCTGGCCATGGATGGGATTGGGGGATTTGGGGGAAAAATGGGAAATTTTAGGGGTAAAATGGGAACTTTTGGGGGCATTTTTTGGGGAATTTTTGTGGAAATTTCTTGGAATTTTGGGATTGGGAATTTGGAGATAAAATTGGGATTTATTTTTTTATTTTTTGTGGAGTTTTTTGGGAGTTTTTTGATTGGGATTTTGGAATTGAAATTGGGATTTTTTTGGAGGGATTTTTTTGGGAATTTCTGAGAATTTGGGTCTGAAATTTGGAATTTTGGGATTGGGAATTTGGGGGTTAAATTGGGAATTTTGGGGAAGTTTTTTGGGAATTGTTGTGGGAATTTCTGGGAAATTTGGAGCTGAAATTGGGGATTTTGGGAATGGGAAATTTGTGGATTTGGGATAAAACTTGGGAGTTTTGGGGGAATTTTTCTTTATTTTTGTGGGAATTTCTGGGGATTTTGGGATTGGGAATTTGGGGTAAAATTGGGAATTTTGGGGAATTTTAGTGGGAATATTTGGGAATTGCAGGGCTGAAATTGGGGAGTTCAAATTGGGAATTTTGGGAATGGGAAATTTGGGGATTTGGGGATAAAATTTGGATTTTTGGGGTTTTTTTGTGGGGGAATTTCGGGACTTGAAATTTGGATATTTTGGTATATATATATTGGGATATATTGGGAATTTGGGGGATTTTTGTGGGAATGTTTGTGGGAATTTCTGGGAATTCTGGATTTTTGGGGGGATTTTTCTGGGAATTTTGGCGAATTTGGGCAATTCAGGAATTTGTGGATTTTTTGTGCATTCCCAGCTGGATTGGCCCTGGCCATGGATGGAATTGGGGGATTTGGGGGAAAAAATGGGAATTTGGGTTTTTCTGGGGGATTTTTCTGAGAATTTCTGATGGGAAATTTGGGAAATCCAGGAAATTCGGGAATTTTTTGGGAACTTTTTGGGAATTGCAGCTGGATTGGCCCCAGGCCATGGATGGGATTGGGGATTTGGGGGAAAAATGGAATTTTTGGGGTAAAATGGGAAATTTGGGGCAGTTTTTTGGGAACTTTTGTGGAAATTTCTGGGAATTTTGGGATTTTTGGAGGGATTTTTACAGGAATTTCTGGGAATTTGGGAAATTGTGGAATTTTGGGAATTTTTTTGTGCATTCCCAGCTGGATCGGCCCCAGGCCATGGATGGAATTGAGAATTTTGAGGGGAATTTTAGGGATTGAAATTTGGAATTCTGGGATTGGGAATTTGGGGGTGAAATTGGGAATTCCTGGGAGGTTTTTGGGAATTTTAGTGGGAATTTCTGGGAACTGGGAAATTTTTGGGGATTTTTGAAAATTTTTGTGGGAATTTCAGGGGTTTTAGGTCTGGAATTTGGGTTTGAGCACTTGGGGTGAATTGGGGATTTTTGGGGGGGTTTTCAGGACAGTTTTTAGGAGTTTCTTGGAATTTTGGGGTTTTTAAAGGGATTTGATTGGGAATTTTTGTGGGGAATTTTGGGAATTGGAAACCAAAATTGGGAATTTCTTGGGGAGATTTTTGTGGGAATTTCTGGGGAATTTGGGACTGAAATTGGGAATTTTGGCAATGGGAAATTCGGAGATTTGAGGATAAAATTCGGATTTTTGTTTTTTTTGGGTTTTTTTTGTTTTTTTTTGTGGGAATTTCTGGGAATTTTGGGATTGGCA
Source organism: Melospiza melodia melodia (assembly GCF_035770615.1). NCBI lineage: Eukaryota > Metazoa > Chordata > Aves > Passeriformes > Passerellidae > Melospiza > Melospiza melodia. The sequence goes on from NW_026948620.1 coordinate 4,565, forward strand.
ATTTGGGGGTAAAATTTTTTGGAGGAGTTTTTTGGGAATTCTGTGGGGATTTTTGGGGCTTGTTTGGGGATTTTTGGGGTTTTTTTGGGGGGATTTTTTGGGATTTGCTGGAAATTTTCGCTCTGGAATTGGGGAGCGGGTTGGGAATTGTGGGGATTTCGGGAAATTGAGAATTTTGGGGATTTTTGGGAATTCCCAGCTGGATTGTCCCTGGCCATGGAGCGGATCCGCGAGGATCGACCCATCACCATCAAGGACGACAAAGGGAACCTGAACCGATGCATCGCCGACATCGTCTCCGTGAGACACCAAAATCAACATTTTATCCCAATTTTGGGGAAATTTTGGGGTGTTTGAAGGATTTGGGGTTTCTGTGGATTTTTGGAAATTTTTTGGAATTTTTTGAGAATTTTTTGTGATTTTTTTGGAATTTTTTTTTTAATTTTTTGAGAATTTTTGTGATTTTTTGTGATTTTTTTTTGTGATTTTTTTGTGATTTTTTTTGAAATTTTTTTTGAATTTTTTGAGAATTTTTTATGATTTTTTTGTGAATTTTTTGGTGATTTTTTGGTGATTTTTTGAGGATTTTGAGGTTTTTTTGGGTTGTAAAAAAAACTGAGAATTTTTACAGTTTTTTGGGAAGTTTTTTTTGAGGTTTTTCAGGTTTTTTAATACAGATTTTCAGGGTTTTTTTGGAATTCTCAGAAAGTTTTATGGGATTTTTTAGAATAATTTCGTGACTGGTTTTTTAAAAATTTGTTTAGGGGTTTTTGGGTATTTTATGAGAAATTTTTAGGGTTTTTTCCAGATTTTTTATGGCTTTTTAGAATTACTGGGATTTTTAGGCTTTTTTTGGTGGAATATTTAGGGGGGTTTTCCTGCTTTTTTGGGGGATTTTTGGGGTATTTTTTTGAGAGATTTTTCAGGGGAATTTTTTGGGGATTTTCTGGGGATTTCTTTGAACCGATGCATCGCCGACATCGTCTCGGTGAGACACAAAAATCAGAATTTTATCCCAATTTTGGGGAAGTTTTGGGGGTGTTTGAAGGATTTGGGGGTTTTGGGGATTTTTGAATTGTTTTGGATTTTTTTGAAATGTTTTGTGATTTTTTGAGGATATTTGAGGATTTTTGGGGTATTTTTTGGGGTTTTTTTTCAAAAAAAATTGAGAATTTTTACAGTTTTTTGGGAATTTTTTGAGCGTTTTAAGGGAGTTTTTTTATAAGAATTTTTAGGATTTTCTTTCATTTTTCCAGAAATTTTTATTTGTTAGAATCATTTTGTGTTGCTTGGGTTGTTTTAAATTTCTTGAGAATTTTTGGGTATTTTATGGAGATTTTTTTGGGATATTTTTGGGGATTTTTAGGAATTTTTTTTTCGTGATATTTTTAGGACATTTTTGGGATTATTTTGGGTTTTTGGGGTTTTTTTTGGGATTTCTTGGGGGAATTTGTAGGAATTGCTTTTGGGGATTTTTAATGGATTTTTTGGGGAATTTTTTGGAATTATGGGGGGATTTTTTGGAGGGTTTTTTAAATTTTTTGGGAGGATTTTGGGGAGGAATTTTTGTGATATTTTTTGGGATTTTCTGGGAACTCTTTGGGAACCTGAACCACTGCATCAACGGCATCATCTCGGTCCATGCAAAAATCAAAATTTTATGGAAATTTTGGGGAAATTTTGGGGAAATTTTGGGTTTTAGGAATGCCGGGGGGGGTTTGGAATTTTGTGGGAAATTTTTTTGATTTTTTTGAGGTTTTTTGAGGATTTTGGGGGTATTTTTTGTGACTTTTTGGTGATGCTTTTGGATTATTTCAATATTTTTGGTGGTATTTTGGGATTTTTGGGGGGACTTTTAGGAATTTTTGGGGTTTTTTTAGGGAATTTTGGATTATTTTGGAGAATTCTTGAGTTTCTTGGAGGGAAATTTTTGGGATTTTTTGGTATTTTTGAGGATTTTTTGGGATTATTTTGGATCTTTTGGGGGATTCTTTGTGGATTTTTGGACAATTTTTTGGGGTATTTTGGATTTTTGGGGATTTTTTTGAGAATTTTTGAGGGATATTTTAATATTTTTTGTTAATATTTTGAAAAAATTTTTGGGGGTGAATTTTAGAAATTATTGGGGGGTTTTGGGGATGGTTGGGGATTTTTTGTTATTTTGGCAGTTTGTTTGGTTTGGGTTTTTTTTTGAGATTTTTGGGAAATTTTTAGGGGCAACTCTGTGATTTTTTTTTGGGATGATTTTTTGGGGATTTTGGGGGCATTTTGTTAATTTGGGGAATTTTTAGAAGGCGATTTTTTATTATTTTGGACTTTTTTAGGTACTTTTTGGGGCCATTTTGTGATTTTGGGGGCATTTTTTGGGATTTTTTGTGGAATTTTGGGGCCATTTTGTTCATTTTGGGGGGGATTATTTTGGGGATTTTGGGGGACATTTTGTCTGTTTTTTGGGGATTTTTGGGGGATTTTTTTTTGCTTTTGGGGCATTTGGCTGAGGCTGATTCCAAATTTGTGTTGGGATTTTTTCAGCTTTTCATCACGGTCATGGACAAACTGCGCCTGGAGATCCGCGCCATGGACGAGGTGGGAACTTCCAAAAATCCCCCAAAATAACCAAAAATGCAGAAAAACTCCCTGGAAATTCCCCTCAGAACACACAAAAATTTGCCCAAAGATCCCAAGAAAATTCTTCCAAAATTCCCCCCTAAAAATCTTTAAAATTCCCCCAAATTTTCCCGAAATACCTTCTCAAAATACAAGAAAAAAATCCCTAAAAATCTTCTAAAATTCCCCAAAAATGCCTAAAAATACCCCAAAATTAAAAAAAAAAAACTGTTTCCAAAAAAAAATCCCTTAAAAATTTACTAAAAACCCCCCAAAATTGTTGAGATTCTCCAAAAGATTCCAAAAAGATCCCTAAAGATCCCCCAAAGAATCCCTGAAAAACCCCTAAGCCCCACAAAACCTCCCAAAAATTCCCCTAAAATTCCCCAAACTTCCCAAAATCTGCCAAAAATTCCTCCATAATTTCCCAAAATATTTCCCAAAAATCTGCCAAAATTTTTTTTAATCCTTCCAGATTCAGCTCAAAAATGAGAAAAACTTTCCCCAAGAGCTGACAAATCTTTCTAAAACTCTCCTTAAAATTCTCCAGTATTTCACTAAAATTCCTTAAAAATCCTCCACAATTAAAAAAAGTCCCCTACAATTCCCCAAATAACCAAAAAAAAAATCCCAATATAAAATCATTCAAAAAATGCTGCAAAATTTGTCAGAAAATTTCCCCCAAAATCTTCCTAAACCCCCCCCAAAATTCCCCAAATTTTCCCATTCCTGTCTCAATAATTCCCAGAAATTTGCAAAAAATTCCGCCAAAATTCCCCGAAATCTCCAAAGATTTGCCAGAAAAAAATCCCCAAAGAAACTCCCAAAAACTCCCTAAATTCTCTGATAAATTCCCCAAAATTCCCCAATTCCTACCCAAAACATCACCCAAAATATCCTAAAAACTCTCAAAATTTCCCCAAAAATTACAAAAAATCCTAAAAATTCCTGAAAGATTTCCTGAAAGATTCTGCAAAAATTCACAAAATATAAAAAAAATCTCTAAAATTCTCCAAGATCTCCCTAAAACCCCCCAAACTCCCTTCCCAGAATTCCCCAAAAATTCCCAAACTTCCCAAAATCCCCAAAAATTCTAAAAATTCCCCAAAATTCCAAAATTTTGTCATAATTTCAGATTCAGCCGGACCTGCGGGAGCTGATGGAGACGATGACCCGATGAGCTCCCTGCCCCCCGACTTCGAGGACGCCACAAAGTCAATCAGTGGTCAGAGAAAAAATGCCAAATTTGCAGAAAATTGGGGAAAATTTGGCATTTTGGGGGAAAATTTGGGATTTTTTGGGCAAAATTTGGGATTTTTTGGGCAAAATTTGGCGATTTTGGGGCGAATTTCAGGGATTTTTTCAGGGATTTCAAAAGAATTTTAATGCAGCATCCGGGGAATGTTTTGAAAATTTTCAGGGTTTTTGAGAATTTTGTGGATTTTGGGGAATTTGGGGAAATTGGGGGTTTTTTTGTGAAAGTTTTAGGTTATTTTGGGGAGAATTGGAGAGATTTTTTTAGGGAGTTTTGGAGGGATTTTTCAGGAATTTTGGGAAAATTTGGGATTTTTGGGGAGTTTTTTCAGAATCTTTTGGTGAAAATTTGGGAATTCATCGTGAATTTTTCAGCAATTCTGTGAAAATGTATCTTTTAAAAAATATTTTTAGGCCTTTTTTGAGAATTCTTGGAGAATTTTTTGAGAATTTTTAGCGGAATTTTTTTGGGAATCTTGAGAATTTTGGGGGGGGGGGGGAGTTTGGAGAATTTTGAAATTTTCTGAGAACTTGACCCCAGAATGCAAACGCTGACTGGGAGGAGTTGGGGATTCCAGGATTGAGGGATTTGGGAATTCTGGGAATTTCGGGGAATTTTCTGGACTATTTGAAAAATTTTCAAGAATTTTTCTGCGAATTTTTGGGGAAATTTTTTCAGGAATTTAGGGAAGTGTTGCAGGAAATTTGGAAATTTTGGGGGATTTTTTTTTCCAGAATTTTTGGGAATTTCTGAAGGAGAATTTGGGAATTTTTTAGGAATTACTCTCAGGAATTTTGGGAAATTTTTTGGGAACTTTTCTGACTTTTGGGGATTTTTTGGGTCTTTTTTTCTGGAATTTTTGGGAGGATTTTGGGAATTTTTCCAGGGAATTCCATCCTGGATTTCCTCAAGCTTCAGACATTGACTGGGACAAGTTGAGATTCCAGGATTTGGGGAATTGTTTGGAATTTCTTGGGAATTTTTGGGGCGGAATTGAGGGAAATTTTGAGAGGATTTTGGGGAATTTTGGGAGAATTTTTCGGGGATTTCAGGGGGATTTCGTTTTTAATTTTTGGGGATTTTTTGAGATTTTTGGGGGGTTTTTGAGATTTTTTGGGAAAATTTTGGGGGGATGTAATTTTGGGAATTTCATCCCAATTTCCCCAGGCTGCAGACTGAGCGCAGCGTCAGCCTGGGACCAGTTTGGGATTGGGGCATTTGGGAGTGAAATTCTGGGAATTTGGGGAATTTTTGGGAATTTTTGGGGAGTTTGCGGACTTTTTTAAATTGAAGGGTTTTATTTTTGAAACTTGGGAATTTTCAGGGAATTTTCTCTGGGATTTGCTCAGGCTGCGAGTGCTGAACAGGAGGAGTTTGGGATTTGGGAGCGCAATTCTGGCAGTTTGGGGATTTTTGTTTTATTTAGGGAAAATTTTTGATTATTTTCTGAAATTTTTCAGGGGTTTTTAGGAATTTTCATCATTTTTTTCAGGAATAGTGGAAAAATTTGGATTTTTTTTCCGTTTTTTTTTTTTTTTCCTGGAGTTTTCTAGGAAATTTTGGGAAGATTTTTCAGTATTTTTTGATCCTCCTCTGGAATTTTGGGGATTTTTTGGGGGAGTTTGGGGACTTTTTTGGGTAAATCGTGGAAGTTTTTTGGGGAATTTTTTGATTTTTGAAAGAATTTTTTGGGGGCAATGTTCTAGGATATTTTTGCGGGTTTTTTTAGGGTAATTTGGGGATGCTTTGGGGAATATTTTGGGGAATATTCTGGAAATTTTGGTAATGTTTTTGCCAAGGAATTGAACCCCGAGTTTCCCCCAGGCCGCAGGCGCTGAGCGTGACGTCGGCCTGGGACGAGTTTGGGGGCGGAATTCTGGCAATTTGGGGAACTTGGATTTTTCGGGAATTTTGATTTTTCAGGAATTTTGGGAAAATTTGGATTTTTTTTCTATAATTTTCCAGAAAATCTTGGGAATTTTTTTGGAATTTTTTTGAGAACTTTTGGAGGATTGTTTTGTGAATTTGGAGGAGAATTTGTTTTGGAATTTAGGAATTTTTGGGGAATTATTTGAGATTTTTTTTGGCATTTTGGAATAGTTTCTAAAGATATTTTCAGGGTATTTCCAGGATGTTTTGGGGGCGGTTCTGGGAATATTTTGGGGAATTTTTTTTGGAATTTGGGAGCAATTTTGGGGATTTGATCCCGGATTCCCTCAGGCTGCAGACGCTGAGCGCGACGTCGGCCTGGGACGAGTTTGGGGCTCTGGGAATGAGGAGTTTGGGAGCGGAATTCTGGAAATTTGGGGATTTTTTTTTTTTTAGGATATTTTTTTTTTACTTTTTTCTGAAAATTTTCAGGAATTTTTCGTAATTTTTTTCAGGAATATTGGAAAAATTCGGGCTTTTTTTGGGGAATTTGTTTCAGGACTTTCCTAGGCCATTTTGGGAATATTTGTGAGGATTTTTCGATACTTTTTTGGAATTTTTTGGAGAATTTTGAGGGGGGTTTTTTTGGGGTAATTTTTCATGGTATTTCCAGGATGTTTTGGGGGTGCTTCTGGGAGTATTTTGGGAATTTTTTTGGGGGGATTTTGGGAGCAATTTTGGAATTTGATCCCGGATTCCCTCAGGCTGCAGACGCTGAGCGCGACGTCGGCCTGGGACGAGTTTGGGGTTCTGGGAATGTGGAATTTGGAGCGGAATTCTGGCAATTTGGGGATTGTTTTTTTTAATTTAAGGATTTTTTTTTTACTTTTTTCTGAAAATTTTCAGGAATTTTCGTAATTTTTTTCAGGAATATTGGAAAAATTCGGGCTTTTTTTGGGGAATTTGTTTCAGGACTTTCTAGGGCTAGGGCATTTTGGGAATATTTGTGAGGATTTTTCGATACTTTTTTGAATTTTTTGGAGAATTTTGAGGGGGTTTTTTTGGGGTAATTTTTCACGGTATTTCCAGGATGTTTTGGGGGTGCTTCTGGAGTATTTGAATTTTTTTTTGGAATTTTGGGAGCAATTTTGGGATTTGATCCCGGATTCCCTCAGGCTGCAGACGCTGAGCGCGACGTCGGCCTGGGACGAGTTTGGGGCTCTGGAATGAGGAGTTTGGGAGCGGAATTCTGGGCAATTTGGGGATTTTTTTTTTTTAGGATATTTTTTTTTTTTACTTTTTTCTGAAAATTTTCAGGAATTTTTCGTAATTTTTTCAGGAATATTGGAAAAATTCGGCTTTTTTGGGGAATTTGTTTCAGGACTTTCCTAGAACACTTTGGGAATATTTGTGAGGATTTTTCGACACTTTTTTGGAATTTTTTGGAGAATTTAATTTTGAGGGGGTTTTTTTGGGGTAATTTTTCATGACATTTCCAGGATATTTTGGGGGCGGTTTGGGAATATTTTGGGAATATTTTGGGGGATTTTGGGAGCAATTTTGGGGATTTGATCCGGATTCCCTCAGGCTGCAGACGCTGAGCGCGATGTCGGCGTCGGACGAGCTGGACGATTCCCAGGTGCGCCAGATGCTCTTCGACCTCGAGTCCGCCTACAACGCCTTCAACCGCTTCCTGCACTCCTGAGAGCGCCAAAATCCGGCAAAAAACTGCAAAAACCAGTAAAAACCAGTAAAAACCAGTAAAAACCGGTTCAGACTGGAGCCAGCAGAAATTTGGGATAATAAATGGGAGGAGAAAAATCCCAAAAACCCGTGAAAAATTCCTTTATTTTCTTGTAGGTATTGGATCAAACTGGGGGCCATTCCCAGTCCAAACCAGTCCAAACCAGTTTAAACCAACTCAGACCAGTTCAAACTGGAGCCAGCAGAAGTTTGGAATAATAAATGGGAGGAGAAAAATCTCAAAAATCTGTGAAAAATTTCTTTATTTTCTTGCTGTTTCTTGGAGTCATTCCCATTTTAAACCAGTCCAAACCAGTAAAAACCAGTTTAAACCGGTTTCAGACCAGTTCAAACTGCAGCTAGCAGAAGTTTGGGATAATGAATGGGAGGAGAAAAATCCCAAAAACCCGTGAAAAATTCCTTTATTTTCTTGTAGATATTGGATCAAACTGGGAGCCGTTCCCAGTCCAAACCAGTAAAAACCAGTACAAACCAGTCCAAACCAGTAAAAACCAGTTTAAACTGGCTCAGACCAGTTCAAGCCGGAGCCAGCAGAAGTTTGGAATAATAAATGGGAGGAGAAAAATCTCAAATATCCCAAAATCTGTGAAAAATTCCTTTATTTTCTTGCTGTTTCTTGGAGTCATTCCCATGTTAAACCAGTCCAAACCAGTTCAAACCAGTTTAAACCAGGTCAGAGCAGTTCAAACTGGAGCCAGCAGAAGTTTGGAATAAATGGAGGAGAAAAAATCCAGAAATTTGTGCAGAATTCCTTTATTTTCTCGGTGTTATTGGATCAAACTGGGAGCCGTTCCCAGTTCAAACCAATCCAAACCAGTCCAAACCAGTCCAAACCAGTTCAGACCAGTTCAAACTGCAGCCAGCAAAAGTTTGGGATAAAAAATGAGAGGAGAAAAATCCCAAAAATCTCCAAAATCTGTGAAAAAATTCCTTTATAAAATTCTTTAATTTTCTTGCTGTTTCTTGGAGTCATTCCAGTTCAGACCAGTCCAAACCAGTAAAACCAGTAAAAACCAGTCCAAGCCAGAGCCCAATCCAAAAATCTTTGATTAAATTGGGTTTTATTGCATCCAGCTGGAATCTCCCAGTCCAAACCAGTTCAAACCAGTTTAAACCAGTCCAAACCAGTTCAGACCAGTCCAAACCAGTAAAACCAGTCCAAACCAGTCCAAACCAGAGCCCAATCCCAAAAATCTTTCATTTAATTGGGATTTATTGCATCCAACTGGGAATCTCCCAGTCCAAACCAGTCCAAGCCAGTCCAGACCAGTTCAAGCCAGTCCAAACCAGTCCAAACCAGTTCAAACCAGTCCAGACCAGTTCAAACCAGTCCAGACCAGTCCAGACTGGTTCAAACCAGAGTCCAATCCCAAAAATCACCAAAATCTTGCGTAAAACTGGGATTTGTTGGATCCAGCTGGAACCTCCCAGTCCAAACCAGTTCAAACCAATCCAAACCAGTCCAGACCAGTTCAGACCAGTTCAAACTGGAGCCAGCAGGAGTTTGGGATAATAAATGGAGGAGAAAAAATCCCAAAAATCCGTGAAAAATTCCTTTATTTTCCTGCTGTCACTGGATCAAATGGGGAAGAATTCCCAGCCCAAACTGGTCAGACCGGTCCAAACCAGCCCAGACTGGTCCATCCCAGTCCATCCCAGTCCAAACCGGTCCAAACCCGTCCACCCCAGTCCCCCCCAGTCCCCCCCAGTCCCTCCCAGTCCCTCCCAGTGTCCCCAACAGGCTCCCTTTGTCCCTTTGGTCCCTCCCAGTGCCCCCCAGTCCCTCCCAGTCCCTCCCAGTCCCTCCCAGTCCCTCCAGTCCCATCCAGTCCATCCCAGTCCCCCCCAGTCCCTCCCAGTGCCCCCCAGTCCCTCCCAGTCCCCCCCAGTCTCTCCCAGTCCATCCCAGTCCCTCCCAGTCCCTCCCAGTCCATCCCAGTCCCTCCCAGTCCCATCCCAGTCCCCCCCAGTCCCTCCCAGTCCATCCCAGTCCCCCCCAGTCCCTCCCAGTGCCCCCCAGTCCCTCCCAGTCCCTCCCAGTCCCTCCCAGTCCCTCCCAGTCCCTCCCAGTGCCCCCCAGTCCCTCCCAGTCCCTCCAGTCCCATCCCAGTCCATCCCAGTCCCATCCCAGTCCCTCCCAGTCCCATCCCAGTCCCTCCCAGTCTCTCCCAGTGCCCTCCCAGTCCATCCCAGTCCCTCCCAGTCCCTCCCAGTTCCTCCCAGTGCCCCCCAGTCCCCTCCCAGTCCCTCCCAGTCCCCTCCCAGTCCCTCCCAGTCCCCTCCCAGTCCCTCCCAGTCCCTCCCAGTCCCCCCCAGTCCCTCCCAGTCCCCTCCCAGTCCCTCCCAGTCCCTCCCAGTCCCTCCCAGTCCCCTCCCAGTCCCTCCCAGTCCCTCCCAGTCCCTCCCAGTCCATCCAGTCCATCCCAGTCCCATCCCAGTCCCCTCCCAGTCCCATCCCAGTCCCTCCCAGTCTCTCCCAGTGCCCTCCCAGTCCATCCCAGTCCCTCCCAGTCCCCCCCAGTCCCTCCCAGTCCCCTCCCAGTCCCTCCCAGTCCCCTCCCAGTCCCTCCAGTCCATCCCAGTCCCTCCCAGTCCCTCCAGTCCCTCCCAGTCCATCCCAGTCCCTCCCAGTCCCTCCCAGTCCCTCCCAGTCCATCCCAGTCCCTCCCAGTCCATCCCAGTCCCTCCAGTCCCTCCCAGTCCCTCCCAGTCCCTCCCAGTTCCTCCCAGTCCCTCCAGTCCCTCCCAGTCCCTCCAGTCCCTCCCAGTCCCATCCCAGTCCATCCCAGTTCCATCCCAGTCCCTCCCAGTCCCCCCCAGTCCCTCCCAGTCCCTCCCAGTCCCTCCCAGTCCCTCCAGTCCCATCCCAGTCCCTCCCAGTCCATCCAGTCCCTCCCAGTCCATCCCAGTCCCATCCCAGTCCCTCCCAGTCCCTCCCAGTCCCATCCCAGTCCCTCCCAGTCCCCCCAGTCCCATCCCAGTCCCTCCCAGTCCCCCCCAGTGTCCCCAACAGGCTCCCTTTGTCCCTTTGTCCCTTTGTCCCTTTGTCCCTTCGGTCCGCCCGTGCCTGTCACCACGGGGGGGGGGGGAGGGGCGTGGGGGGGGGGGGCACCCACGTGTGTGTCCCCTCCCCCCTCCCCCCCAATCTCTGCCCCTCCCCAGCCCCGCAGGGATCCCAGAGAGCCCCCCGGGACCCCCAGAACCCCCAGAACCCCCCCCGGACCCCCCAGAACCCCCCGGGACCCCCCGAACATCCCCGGGACCCCCAGAACCCCCCGGGACCCCCCAGAACCCCCCGGGACCCCCCGAACATCCCCAAGACCCCCAGAACCCCCCCCCCGGGACCCCCCTGGGACCCCCCAGAACCCCCCGGGACCCCTCGAACATCCCCAAGACCCCCAGAACCCCCCAGAACCCCCCCCTGGGATCCCCCTGGGACCCCCCAGATCCCTGAGACCCCTCCCCGAACCCTCCCCAGACCCCGGGTCCCCCCAAGACCCCCCAGGACACCCCAGGAATCCCCCCCGGACCTTCCCGAGACCCCCCGGGACCCCCTCAGACCCCCCGGGACCCCCTAAGACCCCAGGACCCTCCCAGAGCCCTCCGGGTGCCCTGAGACCCCCAGGACCCCCCCCAGGACCTCCCAGGTCTCTCCCCCCCCCGGACCTTCCTGAGACCCCCAGGACCCCCTCAGACCCCCCAGGACCCCCCTCAGACCCCCAGGACCCCCCTAAGACCCCCCTGAGCCCCCCTCAGACCCCCCAGGACACCCCAGGAATCCCCCCCGGACCTTCCCAAGACCCCCCCGGACCCCCGGGACCCCCCTCAGATACCCCGAACCCCCCGAGCCCCCTTGAGGAGCGCCAGGACCCCCCTGAGGACCCCCGGGACCCCCGGGACCCCCAGAACATCCCCAAGAACCCCCGGACCCCCGGGACCCCCCCCCGATGGGGCAGGCGGAGCCGCCGGGGCTCTGGAGCCGGGGGCGCTGAGAACGCCCCGGGGGCTGCTGCTGGCCGGGGAACTGGTACGCAAACTGGGGATACTGGGGATACTGGGGATACTGGGATGGGATACTGGGGATACTGGGGATACTGGGATGCTGGGAGGGTAAACTGGCATACTGGGGGAACTGGTACGGCAAACTGGGAGAACTGGGAATACTGGGAGAACTGGGGGAGCTGGTACGGCAAACTGGGCAAACGGGGGGAGCTGGTACGGCAAACTGGGGATACTGGGAGAACTGGGAGAGCTGGTATGGCAAACTGGGGATACTGGGGATACTGGGGATACTGGGGGAGCTGGTATGGCAAACTGGGGATACTGGAATACTGGGATGGGATACTGGGGGAGCTGGTACGGCAAACTGGGGATACTGGGGATACTGGGATGGGATACTGGGAGAACTGGGATGGGATACTGGGGGAACTGGGGGAGCTGGGAATACTGGGGATACTGGGATGGGATACTGGGGATACTGGGATGGGATACTGGGGATACTGGGGATGCTGGGATGGGATACTGGGGGAGCTGGTACGGCAAACTGGGCATACTGGGGATACTGGGATGGCAAACTGGGCATACTGGGAGAACTGGTACGGCAAACTGGGCATACTGGGGATACTGGGGATACTGGTACGGCAAACTGGGGATACTGGGGATACTGGGATGGGATACTGGGAATACTGGGGATACTGGGAGGGGATACTGGGGAACTGGTACGGCAAACTGGGCAAACTGGGAATACTGGGAGAACTGGGGGAACTGGTACGGCAAACTGGGCAAACTGGGAATACTGGGAGAACTGGGGGAACTGGGGGAACTGGGGATACTGGGGATACTGTGCATACTGGGATGGGATACTGGTACGGCAAACTGGGCAAACTGGGAATACTGGGGGAGCTGGGAGGGGGTACTGGGAGAGCTGGTACGGCAAACTGGGGATACTGGGGATACTGGGAGAACTGGGAGGGGATACTGGGGGAACTGGGGATACTGGGGGAGCTGGTACGGCAAACTGGGCAAACTGGGAGAACTGGGAAAACTGGGATGGCAAACTGGGCATACTGGGCATACTGGGATGGGATACTGGGGATACTGGGGGAACTGGGAGGGGATACTGGGGGAGCTGGGAGGGATACTGGGCAAACTGGGGATACTGGGGGAGCTGGTACGGCAAACTGGGCAAACTGGGAGAACTGGGAATACTGGGGGATACTGGGATGGTAAACTGGGCATACTGGGGGAACTGGGACAGGGCACTGGGGGAAATGGTATGGGATACTGGGGATACTGGGGATGCTGGGATGGCAAACTGGGGTTACTGGGGTTACTGGGGATACTGGGGATACTGGGAGCACTGGGATGGCAAACTGGGAGCACTGGTGCCATGCAGGGGGTGGTGGCACTCCTGTCCTCCCTGTGCCCCCTGTGTCCCCAGGTGCCATCCAGGGGTGGTGGCGCTGCTGTCCCCTCTCTGTGACCCCTCTGTGACCCCGTGTGTCCCCTGTGTCCCCCCAGGCGCTGTCCGTGGGGGTGGTGGCCCTGCTGTCACCCTTGTGACCCCTGAATGTCCCCAGGCGCTGTCTGGGGGGGTGGTGGCCCTGCTGTCCCCTCTGTGACCCCTCTGTGACCCCTGAATGTCCCCCCAGGCGCTGTCCGGGGGGGTGGTGGCCCTGCTGTCCCCTCTGTGACCCCCATGTGTCCCCTCTGTGTCCCCAGGTGCCATCCATGGGGTGGTGGCCCTGCTGTCCCCTCTGTGTCCCCTCTGTGACCCCGTGTGTCCCCTCTGTATCCCCAGGCGCTGTCCGTGGGTGTGGTGGCCCTGCTGTCCCCCCAGGTGCTGTCCGTGGGGGGTGGTGGCGCTGTTGTCACCCCCGTGTGTCCCCTGTGTCCCCCCAGGCGCTGTCCGTGGGGGTGGTGGCCCTGCTGTGCCCCCCCGCGCCCCCCAGCCTGGCCCCAGCGCTGCTGTCCCCTGTTGTCACCCCTGAATGTCCCCTGTGTCCCCAGGCGCTGTCCGGGGGGTGGTGGCCCTGCTGTCACCCTTGTGACCCCTCTGTGACCCCTGAATGTCCCCTCTGTCCCCTCAGGCGCTGTCCGGGGGGGTGGTGGCCCTGCTGTCCCCTCTGTGACCCCTCTGTGACCCCGTGTGTCCCCTCTGTGTCCCCAGGCGCTGTCCATGGGGGTGGTGGCCCTGCTGTCCCCCCAGGTGCTGTTCAGGGGGTGGTGGCCCTGCTGTCACCCCTGTGTCCCCTCTGTGTCCCCAGGCGCTCTCCGTGGGTGTGGTGGCGCTGCTGTCCCCTCCATGACCCTCTGTGTGTCCCCTTTATGTCCCCAGGCGCTGTCCGTGGGGGTGGTGGCCCTGCTGGCCCCTCTGTGTCCCCTCCATTACCCTGTGTGTCCCTCTGTCCCCAGGTGCCATCCATGGGGTGGTGGCCCTGCTGTCCCCTCCGTGACCCTCTGTGTGTCCCCTCTGTCCCCAGGCGCTCTCCGTGGGGGTGGTGGCCCTGCTGTGCCCCCAGGTGCTGTTCAGGGGGTGGTGGCACTGTTGTCACCCCTGAATGTCCCCTCTGTCCCCAGGCGCTGTCCGTGGGGGTGGTGGCCCTGCTGTCACCCCTGTGACCCCTCTGTGTCCCCTCCATGACCCTCTGTGTGTCCCCTCTGTCCCCAGGTGCCATCCAGGGGGTGGTGGCACTGTTGTCACCCCTGTGTCCCCTCTGTGTGTCCCCTCTGTCCCCAGGCGCTCTCCGTGGGGGTGGTGGCGCTGCTGTCCCCTCTGTGTGTCCCTGTGTCCCCAGGTGCTGTCCGTGGGGGTGGTGGCACTGTTGTCACCCCTGTGTGTCCCTCTGTCCCCAGGTGCTGTCCGTGGGGGTGGTGGCCCTGCTGTGCCCCCCCGCGCCCCCCAGCCTGGCCCCGGCGCTGCTGTCCCCTGTTGTCACCCCTGTGTCCCCTCTGTGTCCCCAGGCGCTGTCCGTGGGGGTGGTGGCCCTGCTGTGCCCCCCCGCGCCCCCCAGCCTGGCCCCGGCGCTGCTGTCCCCTGTGTGACCCCTCTGTGACCCCTGTGTGTCCCTCTGTCCCCAGGCGCTGTCCGTGGGGGTGGTGGCCCTGCTGGCCCCTCTGTGACCCCTCTGTGACCCTGTGTGTGTCCCCTCTGTCCCCCCAGGTGCTGTCCGTGGGGGTGGTGGCCCTGCTGTCCCCTCTGTGACCCCTCTGTGACCCCTGAATGTCCCCTCTGTCCCCAGGCGCTGTCCGTGGGGGTGGTGGCCCTGCTGTGCCCCCCCGCGCCCCCCAGCCTGGCCCCGGCGCTGCTGTCACCCCCATGACCCTGTGTGTCCCTGTGTCCCCAGGTGCTGTCCGGGGGGGGGTGGTGGCACTGTTGTCACCCCTGAATGTCCCCTCTGTCCCCAGGTGCTGTCCGTGGGGGTGGTGGCCCTGCTGTCCCCTCCATGACCCTCTGTGTGTCCCCTTTATGTCCCCAGGCGCTCTCCGTGGGGGTGGTGGCCCTGCTGTCCCCTCTGTGTCCCCTCTGTGACCCTCTGTGTGTCCCTGTGTCCCCAGGTGCTGTCCGTGGGGGTGGTGGCGCTGCTGTGCCCCCCCGCGCCCCCCAGCCTGGCCCCGGCGCTGCTGTCCCCTGTGTGACCCCTCTGTGACCCTGTGTGTGTCCCCTCTGTCCCCAGGCGCTGTCCGTGGGGGTGGTGGCCCTGCTGTCCCCTCTGTGACCCCTCTGTGACCCTCTGTGTGTCCCCTTTATGTCCCCAGGCGCTGTCCGTGGGGGTGGTGGCGCTGCTGTCCCCTCCATGACCCTGTGTGTGTCCCCTCTGTCCCCAGGTGCCATTCAGGGGGTGGTGGCCCTGCTGTCCCCCCCCATGACCCCGTGTGTCCCCTCTGTCCCCAGGCGCTGTCCGTGGGGGTGGTGGCCCTGCTGTGCCCCCAGGTGCTGTTCAGGGGGTGGTGGCACTGTTGTCACCCCTGTGTGTCCCCTCTGTGTCCCCCCAGGTGCTCTCCGTGGGTGTGGTGGCACTGTTGTCACCCCTGAATGTCCCCTCTGTGTCCCCAGGTGCTGTCCGTGGGGGTGGTGGCGCTGCTGTGCCCCCCCGCGCCCCCCAGCCTGGCCCCGGCGCTGCTCCAGACCCTGGCGGGGGCGGCGGCTCTGGGGGGGCTCCTGCTCAGGGACCCCCCCCGGCTGCCCCCGGGCTACGGCACCTGCCTGGTACCCGCGGGGACACACGGGGACAAACTGGGGCAAACGGGGATGAACTGGGGCAGACGGGGACAAACTGGGGCAAACGGGGACAGATGGGGATGAACTGGGACAGATGGGGACAGATGGGGACAGACGGGGACACACGGGGATGAACTGGGACAAATGGGGACAGACGGGGACACACGGGGACAAACGGTGACACACGGGGACGAACTGGGGCAAATGGGGACAAACTGGGACAAACTGGGGCAAATGGGGACAGATGGGGATGAACTGGGAGAGATGGGGCAAATGGGGACAGATGGGGACAGATGGGGACAGACGGGGATGAACTGGGGCAAATGGGGACAGATGGAGACAAATGGGGACAAATGGGGACAAACTGGGACAAACGGGGACAGACGGGGACAGACAGGGAGAAATGGGGACAGACGGGGACAAACCAGGCAAATGGGGACAGACGGGGAAAGACGGGGAAAGACGGGGACAAACTGGGACAGACGGGGATAGACAGAGACAAATGGGGACAGACTGGGACAGATGGGGACAAACGGGGACAGACTGGGACAGATGGCGACAGACAGGGACAAATGGGGACAGACGGGGACAGATGGGGACAGACGGGGACAGATGGGGACAAACGGGGACAGTGGTGGCCCCTCCATGTCCCCGTGTCATCATCCTCACGGGGGCCCCTCCCTGTCCCCTTGCCATGTTCCTGGTGTCCTCCATGGTGGCCCCTCCATGTCCCCTTGCCATGTTCCTGGTGTCCTCCATGGTGGCCCTTTCATGTCCCCTGTCGTGTCCATGGTGGCCCCTCCCTGTCCCCATGATGTCTGCCACGGTGGCCCATCTGGTGTTTCCGTGTCATCCCCATGGTGGCCCCTCCACGTCCCTTTGTCATCACCCCATGGTGTCCTCCGTGGTGGCCCCTCTGTGTTCCCATGTCATCCTCATGGTCCTTCCATGTCCCCTTGTCATGTCCACGGAGGCCCCTCCATGTCCCCGTGGTGGCCCTTCCGTGTCTGTTGTCATCCCCATGGTGTCCTCCATGGTGGCCCTTTCATGTCCCCTTGTCATGTCCATGGTGTCCTCCATGGTGGCCCTTTCATGTCCCCTTGTCATGTCCATGATGTGCCCTCCATGTCCCCTTGTCATCCTCATGGTGGCCTCCATGGTGGCCCTTTCATGTCCCCTTTTCATCACCCCATGGTGTTCTCCATGGTGGCCCTTTCATGTCCCCCTGTCATGTCCATGATGTCCCCTCCATGTCCCCTTGTCATCCCCATGGTGTCCTCCATGGTGGCCCTTTCATGTCCCTTGTCATGTCCTTGGTGTCCCCTCCATGGTGGCCCTTTCATGTCCCCCTGTCATCATGCCATGGTGTCCTCCATGTCCCCCTCTCACCCCCATGGTGTCATCCATGGTGGCCCTTTCATGTCCCCTTGTCATGTCCATGATGTCCCCTCCATGTCCCCTTGTCATGTGCACATGGTGTCCTCCATGGTGGCCCTTTCATGTCCCCTTGTCATGTCCTTGGTGTCCCCTCCATGGTGGCCCTTTCGTGTCCCCTTGTCATCCTCATGGTGGCCTCCATGGTGGCCCCTTCGTGTCCCTTGTCATGTCCTTGGTGGCCTCCATGTCCCCCTCTCACCCCCATGGTGTCATCCATGGTGGCCCTTTCACGTCCCCTTGACCTGTTCCTGGTGTCCTCCATGGTGGCCCTTTCATGTCACCGTGTCATCCTCATGGTGTCCTTCGTAGTGGCCCTTCCATGTCTCTTATCATGTCCATGGTGTCCCCTCCATGGTGTCCCACCCATGTCCCTTTGTCATCACCCCATGATGTCCTCCATGTCCCCTCATCATCCCCGTGGTGTCCTCCATGTTGTCCCCTATGTGTTCCCGTGTCATCCTCATGGTGGCCCCTCCATGTCCCTTGTCATGTCCCTGGTGGCCCCTCCGTGTCCCCTTTTCACCCCCCATGGTGTCCCCTCCATGGTGGCCCATCCATGTCCCGTTGTCATCCCTATGGTGTCCTCCATGGCCCCTCCATGTCTCCATGGTATCCTCCATGGTGGCCCATCCATGTCCCCTTGTCATCCCTATGGTGTCCTCCATGGCCCCTCCATGTCTCCATGGTATCCTCCATGGTGGCCCATCCATGTCCCCTTGTCATCCCTATGGTGTCCTCCATGGCCCCCCCATGTCTCCATGGTATCCTCCATGGTGGCCCATCCATGTCCCCTTGTCATCCCTATGGTGTCCTCCATGGCCCCTCCATGTCTCCACAGTGTCCCCATGGTGGCCCTTTCATGTCCCCTTGTCAACCTTATGGTGGCCTCCATGGTGGCCCTTCCATGGTGTGGCGACTCCATGTCCTTGTGTCATCCTCACGGTGGCCTCCACGGTGGCTTCTCCATATCCCCTTGTCATGTCCATGGTGTCCTTCATGGTGGCCCTTCCATGTCCCCTTTACATGTCCATGATGTTCTCCATGGCGGCCCCTCCCTGTCCCCTTGTCATCCCCATGGTGTCCTCCATGGTGGCCCTTTCATGTCCCCTTGTCATGTCCTTGGTGTCCCCTCCATGGTGGCCCTTTCATGTCCCCCTGTCATCATTCCATGGTGTCCTCCATGTCCCCCTCTCACCCCCATGGTGTCATCCATGGTGGCCCTTTCATGTCCCCTTGTCATGTCCATGATGTCCCCTCCATGTCCCCTTGCCATGTGCACATGGTGTCCTCCATGGTGGCCCTTTCATGTCCCCTTGTCATGTCCTTGGTGTCCCCTCCATGGTGGCCCTTTCGTGTCCCCTTGTCATCCTCATGGTGGCCTCCATGGTGGTCCCTTCGTGTCCCTTGTCATGTCCTTGGTGGCCTCCATGTCCCCCTCTCACCCCCATGGTGTCATCCATGGTGGCCCTTTCATGTCCCCTTGTCATGTCCATGATGTCCCCTCCATGTCTCCTTGCCATGTGCACATGGTGTCCTCCATGGTGGCCCCTCCATGTCCCTTGTCATCCTCGTGGTGTCCCCTCCATGGTGTCCCCACTGTCACCCCCCCGTCCCCCTGGTGTCCCCCATGTCCCCACAGTGTCCCCCCCGCTCTGTCCCCCCAGGACCTTCTCCGGGCCATCAGTGGCACCCTCATCTTCCTCGTGGCGGCCCTGGTGGCCTTGGCCTCGTCCCGCGACGCCCTGGCTGCCACCACCTTCGTGAGTGTCCCCGAGCCCCGCCCCCTCCCCGAGCCCCGCCCCCGAATGACCGGGCCACGCCCCCTTCTGACCAGGCCACGCCCCCTTCCCCTCCCCCCAGACCTTCAGCCTCCTCCTGGCCTTGGTCTTCGCCTTCGACACCTTCGTCACCTTCCGCACGCGGGTGGCACCGGGACAGGGTGAGGGACACCGGGGACACCTGCGGGACCCTGGGGTGGCGCTGGGGACACCTGGGACACCTTTGGGTGGGCTTGGGGACACCTGGGATAGCCGTGGGGACACCTGGGACACCTTTGGGTGGGATTGGGGACACATGGGATAGCCGTGGGGACACCTTTGGGTGGGATCGGGGACAAGCTTGGATGGGATTGGGGACACCTGGGACACCCTGGGGTGGGCTTGGGGACACCTGGGACACCTTTGGGTGGGGTTGGGGACAAGCTTGGATGGGGTTGGGGACACCTGGGACACCCTTGGATGGGGTTGGGGACACCTGGGACACCCTTGGGTGGGGTTGGGGACACCTGGGACACCTTTGGGTGGGATTGGGGACAAGCTTGGATGGGCCTGGGGACACCTGGGACACCCTGGGGTGGGGTTGGGGACACCTGGGACACCTTTGGGTGGGATTGGGGACAAGCTTGGATGGGCTTGGGGACACCTGGGACACATTTGGGTGGGCTTGGGGACACCTGGGGTGTCCGTGGGTGGGGTTGAGGACATCTGGGACACCCTGGGGTGGGCTTGGGGACACTTGAGGGACCCTGGGCTGGGATTGGGGACCCTGGGGTGGACTTGGGGACACCTGGGACACCTTTGGGTGGGGTTGGGGACAAGCTTGGGTGGGGTTGGGGACACCTGGGACACCCTGGGGTGGGCCTGGGGACACCTGGGGTGTCCGTAGGTGGGGTTGAGGACATCTGGGACACCCTGGGGTGGGCTTGGGGACACCTGAGATGTCCATGGGTGGGGTTGAGGACATCTGGGACACCCTGGGGTGGGGTTGGGGACACCTGGGACACCCTTGGATGGGGTTGGGGACACCTGTGGGACCCTGGGGTGGACTTGGGGACACCTGGGACACCCTTGGATGGGGTTGGGGACACCTGTGGGACCCTGGGGTGGGGTTGGGGACACCTGGGACACCTTTGGGTGGGATTGGGGACACCTGGGACACCCTGGGGTGGGCTTGGGGACACCTGGGATAGCCGTGGGGACACCTGGGACACCTTCGGGTGGGGTTGGGGACAAGCTTGGATGGGCTTGGGGACACCTGGGACACCTTTGGGTGGGATTGGGGACACCTGGGATAGCCGTGGGGACACCTGGGACACCTTTGGGTGGGATTGGGGACAAGCTTGGATGGGCTTGGGGACACCTGGGATATCCATGGGTGGGGTTGAGGACACCTGGGACACCCTGGGGTGGGCTTGGGGACACTTGAGGGACCCTGGGCTGGGACTGGGGACCCTGGGGTGGACTTGGGGACACCTGGGACACCTGGGACCCCTCTAGGTGGGATGGGTTCTCCTCCACCATCTCCAACTCTTTCTCCTGCAGACCCCGACATGGAGGGTGGCTGAAGGCCACCGCCCCCACCACTGTCCCGTTGTCCCCCTCTGTCCCCTCTCCACCCGGTCCTGCCCCCCGCCCCACAAATTAAACCTCGTCCCACACCCGGTGCTGCTCAGGGTCGTGTTTTTGGGGTGGGGTGGCCGAGGGGACATTGTGTCCCTTCTGTGGCTCGTTAATGAATTAATTAATTATGGCGTCGGGGTCCCCTTGTCTTGGACAGGGGCGAGGGGGTGTCACTGGTGGGGGGAAGGTCCACTGTGGGGTTGGGAGTCACTCGTGATGATGGGTCCATCATCATCATCATCATTGTGGGTCCATCATGGTGGGTTCATCTCATCATCATTGTGGGTCCATCATGGTGGCGGTGGGTTCATCTCATCATCATTGTGGGTCCATCTTGGCATGGATGGGTTCATCTCATCATCATTGTGGGTCCATCATGGTGGGTTCATCTCATCATCATTGTGGGTCCATCTTGCTGGTGGTGGGTTCATCTCATCATCATTGTGGGTCCATCATGGTGGTGGTGGGTTCATCTCATCATCATTGTGGGTCCATCATGGTGGTGGTGGGTTCATCATGGTGGGTTCATCTCATCATCATTGTGGGTCCATCATGGTGGGTTCATCTCATCATCATTGTGGGTCCATCTTGCTGGCAGTGGGTTCATCTCATCATCCTGGTGGGTCCATCATGGTGGTGGTGGGTTCATCTCATCATCCTGGTGGGTCCATCATGGTGGTGGTGGGTTCATCTCATCATCATTGTGGGTCCATATTGGTGGTGGTGGATTCATCTCATCATTATTGTGGGTCCATCATAGTGGTGGTGAGTTCATCTCATCATCATTGTGGGTCCATATTGGTGGTGGTGGATTCATCTCATCATCATTGTGGGTCCATCATGGTGGCGGTGGGTTCATCTCATCATCATTGTGGGTCCGTCATGGTGGGAGGTCCCCTGTTGTGGTGTGGGGGGGTCCTTCATGGTGCCACATGGTGGGTCCCTCACGGTGGTGGTGGATCCCTCATCACAGGGGCAGGTTGCTCATCATGGTGGTCGCAGGTCACTCATCATGGTGGTCATGGGTCTCATCATGATGGGGAGTCCACTATGGTGGTCAGTCCCTCAAGGTAGGGTGATGGACCTTTCATGGTGGTGGTGGTGGGACCCTCATGATTGTGGTTGGTCACTCATTGTCATGACGGGCCCTCCATCATGGTGGAACCTCCATCATGGTGGAACCTCCATCATGGTGGAGCCTTCATCACGGTGGAACCTTCATCACGGTGGAACCTTCATCATGGTGGAACCTCCATCATGGTGGAACCTCCATCATGGTGGAACCTTCATCATGGTGGAACCTTCATCATGGTGGAACCTTCATCACGGTGCGCCTCTCATCGTGGTGTGTCCCTCGTGGTGGCAGTGGTGTCACTCATGGTGGTGGGTCACTCATGGTGGGTCCTTCATAGGGATGGGTCACTCCTCATCGTGCAGCTTCTGAAACGGGAGAGGAGAGAGAAGGTCCAGGAGGGGCTGTGGGGCAGCTGTGGGGGGGTGACAGGAGGTGGCAGGAGGTCCCACCTTGGCTCCGATGTCGCGGCTCTTGGCCCGCAGTTTGTTGACCTGGGACTCGGCGATGTCGGCGCGTTCCTCAGCCTCGTCCAGCTCGTGCTGCGCCTTCCGGAACTTGGCCAGGTTGGTGTTGGCCTGCTCCTCCTGGAGGGACCGGGGGTCGGGGAGCTTGGTGCCAGGGAAGGACATCCCCTGGCCAACCTCACAGCTGAGATGGCTTCAAGGGTCTGGCTGTCCATCCTTCTCTTCCACCCATCCGTCCATCCATCCATCCATCCATCCATCCATCCATCCATCCATCCATCCATCCATCCATCATCCATCATCCATCCATCATCCATCCATCATCCATCATCCATCATCCATCATCCATCCATCCATCATCCATCCATCCATCATCCATCCATCCATCCATCCATCCATCCATCCATCCATCATCCATCCATCCATCATCCATCCATCATCCATCCATCATCCATCCATCCATCATCCATCCATCCATCCATCCATCCATCCATCATCCATCCATCCATCATCCATCCATCATCCATCCATCCATCCATCCATCATCCATCCATCATCCATCCATCCATCCATCCACCATCCATCCATCCATCATCCATCCATCCATCATCCATCCATCCATCCATCCATCCATCATCCATCCATCCATCATCCATCATCCATCCATCCATCATCCATCCATCATCCATCCATCCATCCATCATCCATCCATCATCCATCCATCCATCATCCATCCATCCATCCATCATCCATCCATCCATCCATCCATCCATCATCCATCCATCATCCATCCATCCATCCATCCATCCATCATCCATCCATCATCCATCCATCCATCCATCCATCATCCATCCATCCATCCATCCATCCATCCATCCATCCATCCATCCATCATCCATCCATCATCCATCCATCATCCATCCATCCATCATCCATCCATCATCCATCCATCCATCCATCATCCATCCATCATCCATCCATCCATCATCCATCCATCCATCCATCCATCCATCATCCATCCATCATCCATCCATCCATCATCCATCCATCCATCCATCCATCATCCATCCATCCATCCATCCATCCATCATCCATCCATCATCCATCCATCCATCCATCATCCATCCATCATCCATCCATCATCCATCCATCCATCATCCATCCATCCATCCATCCATCCATCCATCCATCATCCATCCATCCATCATCCATCCATCCATCATCCATCCATCCATCATCCATCCATCCATCATCCATCCATCCATCCATCCATCATCCATCCATCCATCATCCATCCATCCATCATCCATCCATCCATCCATCCATCATCCATCATCCATCCATCATCCATCCATCATCCATCCATCCATCCATCATCCATCCATCCATCATCCATCCATCCATCATCCATCCATCCATCCATCCATCCATCATCCATCCATCATCCATCCATCCATCCATCATCCATCCATCATCCATCCATCATCCATCCATCCATCATCCATCCATCATCCATCCATCCATCCATCCATCATCCATCCATCCATCCATCCATCCATCCATCCATCCATCATCCATCCATCATCCATCCATCCATCTCCATCCATCATCCATCCATCATCCATCCATCATCCATCATCCATCCATCATCCATCATCCATCCATCATCCATCCATCATCCATCCATCATCCATCCATCATCCATCCATCCATCCATCCATCCATCCATCCATCCATCCATCATCCATCCATCCATCCATCCATCATCCATCCATCCATCCATCATCCATCCATCCACCATCCATCCATCCATCCATCCATCCATCCATCCATCCATCCATCCATCCATCATCCATCCATCCATCATCCATCCATCCATCATCCATCCATCATCCATCATCCATCCATCATCCATCATCCATCCATCATCCATCATCCATCATCCATCCATCATCCATCCATCATCCATCCATCCATCCATCCATCCATCCATCCATCATCCATCCATCCATCCATCCATCATCCATCCATCCATCCATCATCCATCCATCATCCATCCATCATCCATCATCCATCCATCATCCATCATCCATCCATCATCCATCCATCCATCATCCATCCATCATCCATCCATCCATCATCCATCCATCCATCCATCCATCCATCCACCAACCATCCATCCATCATCCATCCATCCATCCATCATCCATCCATCATCCATCCATCCATCCATCCATCATCCATCCATCCATCCATCCATCATCCATCCATCCATCCATCATCCATCCATCCATCCATCCATCATCCATCCATCCATCATCCATCCATCATCCATCCATCCATCCATCCATCCATCCATCCATCATCCATCATCCATCCATCCATCCATCCATCCATCCATCCATCCATCCATCCGTCCGTCCGTCTGTCTGTCCCGTTCACCCACCGCCTCCTCCGCCTGTCTCTTGTAGGCCTTGACTTTCATCTGCAGTTTGTCCACCAGGTCCTGCAGCCGCAGCAGGTTCTTCTTGTCCTCCTCCGTCTGGGGGAACAGGGACAGGGTTGGACACTGGACCAGAGCACAGACACAACTCCTGTGCCTCAGTTTCCCTTCCCGGAGACTTCCTGTGTCCCCATGGCCACCAGGTCCTGCGTCACCCATGTCCCTTTGGTCGCCCAATGAATGTTCTGGGTCATCTTTATTCTGGTGGCCACCATGTGTTGGGTCACCCGTGTCCCTGTGGTCACCCCATCCACACTCTGAGTTGACCCCGTCCCTGGGGCCACCCTCTCTGCCCATTTTTGATGCCCCACAGGTGTGACTGAAGAGAGGCCGTGCTGTGGTGGCCTCAGCTGGTAGCTGAGTTTGACCCAGCCAGGTGGTGCCACCTGCTGGCTGAGCTCCATCAGCCACCTCAATGTTCTCATCTATCTCCATGACCCACCTCCATGGTCTCATCTAATCTCCATGACTAACCCAGGTGGTGTCACCTGGTTGCTGAGCTCCATGACCCACCTCAGTGGTCTCACCTGATCTCCATAACCCACCCAGGTGGTGTCACCTGCTGGCTGAGTTCCGTGACCCACCTCAATGGTCTCACCTCCATGGTCTCACCTCCATGGTCTCACCTGATACCTGAGCTCCTTGACCCACTCCTATGGTCTCACCTGGTACCTAAGTCTCACCTCCATGGTCTCACCTGATACCTGAGCTCCTTGACCCACCTCCATGGTCTCACCTGGTATCTCCATGGTCTCACCTGGTAGCTGAGCTCCTTGACCCACCCCCGTGGTCTCACCTGGTACCTGAGTCTCACCTCCATGGTCTCACCTTGTAGCTGAGCTCCTTGACCCACCCCCATGGTCTCACCTCCATGGTCTCACCTGGTATCTCCATGGTCTCACCTGGCAGCTGAGCTCCTTGACCCACCCCCATGGTCTCACCTGGTACCTGAGTCTCACCTCCATGGTCTCACCTGGCAGCTGAGCTCCTTGACCCACCCCCATGGTCTCACCTGGTACCTGAGTCTCACCTCCATGGTCTCACCTGGTACCTGAGCTCCTTGACCCACCCCCATGGTCTCACCTGGTATCTCCATGGTCTCACCTGGTAGCTGAGCTCCTTGACCCACCCCCGTGGTCTCACCTCCATGGTCCCACCTCCATGGTCTCACCTGGTATCTCCATGGTCTCACCTGGTAGCTGAGCTCCTTGACCCACCCCCATGGTCTCACCTGGTATCTCCATGGTCTCACCTGGCAGCTGAGCTCCTTGACCCACCCCCATGGTCTCACCTCCATGGTCCCACCCCCATGGTCTCACCTGGTACCTCCATGGTCTCACCTGGTAGCTGAGCTCCTTGACGCGCCGCTCGGACTTGCGCAGCCCCTTGACGCTCTCGGCGTTGCGCTTCTGCTCGGCCTCCAGCTCGTTCTCCAGCTCCCTCACGCGCCCCTCGAGCTTCTGCAGCTGCTTCTTGCCGCCCTTGAGGGCCAGCTGCTCGGCCTCGTCCAGCCGCAGCTGCAGGTCCTTGATGGTCTGCTCCATGTTCTTCTTCATGCGCTCCAGGTGCGCGCTCGTGTCCTGCTCCTTCTTCAGCTCCTCCGCCATCATGGCCGCCTGCCCGCGGAGGGACAAGCAGGGGGTCCACGGCACGTTCTACCTGGTGGCCCCGGTGGTGGCCCCGGTGGTGGCCCCGGTGGTGGCCCCGGTGGTGGCCCCAGTGATGACCCTGGTGGTGGCCCCGGTGGTGGTCCTGGTGGTGGCCCCAGTGATGGCCCCAGTGGTGGCCCCAGTGGTGGCCCCGGTGATGACCCCACTGATGACCCTGGTGGTGGTCCCAGTGATGGTCCTGGTCATGGCCCCAGTGACGGCCCCGCTGGTGGCCCTGGTCATGGCTCTGGTGGTGGCCCCAGTCACGGCCCTGGAGGTGGCCCCGGTGGTGGCCCCGGTGGTGGCCCCACTGATGACCCTGGTGGTGGCCCCGGTGATGGTCCTGGTCATGGTCCCAGTGATGGCCCCGGTGGCCTTGGTGGTGACCTCGGTGGTGACCATGGTGATGGCCTCACTAATGACCCTGGTCATGGCCCCGGTGGTGACCACCCCAGTGGTGGCCTTGGTGATGGCCCTGGTGATGACCCCGGTCATGGCCCCAGTGATGGCCCTGGTGATGGCCCCAGTGGTGACCCTGGCCATGGCCCCATGGATGGCCCCAGTGGTGACCCCGGCCATGGCCCCAGTGGTGGCCCCCGTGATGGTCCCACAGCCACACTCACATCGGTGATGGCCTTCTTGGCCTTCTCCTCGGCATTCCGGCACTCCTGGACGGCCTCTTCCACCTCTGTCTGCAGCTGGGAGATGTCACCCTCCATCTTCTTCTTCTGGTTGATGAGGCTGGTGTTCTGGGGGGGGACGGGGAGACACCTCAGGAGGTGGCCCAGGGGCTGCTGTCCCACCCCTCAGTCCCCACAGGCCTTGGAGACTCCCCTGTATCTCCACGGGATGAAAGATCTTCTGGAGATCTTGGCAGCACAGCACAAAAATGGACACCACCCTTCTGCAGACCAACCAAATGTTCCTTGGATCTTCCATGGACCCACTCAACCTCCTCCAGACCAACCCAACCCTCCTGAGGCCTTCAGGAGAAGGTGGCACTGTTGGGTCTGGGTCAGCTGGAGGCATCTTGGGGGTCTACAGCTCAGTGAGAGTTGGTCTTCATCACCCCAATCCAACCAGACCTTCCATGGACCAACTCAACCTCCTCCAACCAAACCCAACCCTCCCTGGACCTTCTTTAGACCAAGCCAACCTCCTCCAGACCAACCCAACCCTCCTGAGGCCTTCAGGAGAAGGTGGCACTGTTGGGTCCAGGTCAACTGGAGACATCGTGGGGGTCTACAGCAAGAGTTGGTCTTTCTCCACCAGATCTTCTCCAGACCAACCCAACCCTCCTTGGACCTTCTTTAGACCAACCCAACCTCCTCTGGACCGACCCTTGAGGAGAAGGAGGAGATGCTGGGTCTGCACCACCCTGAGCCACCTTGATCTCCCCAGCCAAGCCACCAGAGCTGTTTCTCCTGGGCTGGAGCAGCCCTGGATGGAGGTGGCCCCTCTCCTGGTGGGCAGGTGAGGTCTCACCTGCGAGTGGAGGAGCTGGACCCTCTCGCTGGCCTCGATCAGCTCCTGCTCGGCCAATTTCCGGCCCCTCTCGGTCTGTTCCACCACGGCGCGGAGCTCCTCCAGCTCGGACTGCAGCAGGGCGTTCCTGCGCTCCACCATGGCCACGTTCTCCTTCAGGTCCTCCCCGGCCCTCGCCGCGTCGTCCAGCTGCAGCTGTGTGTCCTGGGGGTGGTGGGAAGGGCTGGTGGGTCCACCTGGACGTGGCGTGGTGGGTTCATCCAGCCATGGCGTGGTGGGTCCATCCGGCCATGGGCTGGTGGGTCCACCCAGACATGGGGTGGTGGGAAGGGCTGGTGGGTCCACCTGGACATGGGCTGGTGGGTCCACCTGGCCATGGGGTGGAAGGGGTGGTGGGTCCACCTGGCCATGGGGTGGTGGGTCCACCTGGCCATGGGGTGGGAAGGGGTTGTGGGTCCACCTGGACATGGCGTGGTGAGAAGGGGTGGTGGGTCCACCTGGCCATGGGGTGGGAAGGGGTTGTGGGTCCACCTGGACATGGCGTGGTGAGAAGGGGTGGTGGGTCCACCTGATCATGGGGTGGTGAGAAGGGGTGGTGGGTCCAAGTGGCCATGGGGTGGTGGGAAGGGGTGGTGGGTCCACCCAGCAATGGGGTGGTGTGTCCATCAAACCACCCCTATTAGGCGGTGGGGCCTCCAACACCCCAAGGTCTCCATGGACAGGAACCTTCAGGTACCTCCTGCACCTCCATGTCCCAGTGGGATCTCCAGGTATCTCCTGCTCCTCCATGCCCTTTTGGGACCTTCAGGTACCTCCTACACCTTCATGTCCTCATGGAACCTTCAGGTACCTCCTACACTTCCATCTCCCTGTGGGACCTTCAGGCACCTCCAACCCCTCTATGTCCTCATGGACAGGCACCTTCAGGCACCTCCTACCCATGGACAGGTACCTTCAGGACAGGTACCTTCAGGACAGGTACCTTCAGGCACCTCCAAGCCCTCCACACCACATGGACAGGTACCTTCAGGCACCTCCAACCCCTCTGTGTCCTCATGGACAGGTACCTTCAGGTAGCCCTGCAGAGCCTTGACCTGCTTCTGGGCCTCGTTGGCGCCGCGGTTGGCGTGGCCGAGCTGGATCTCCATCTCGTTGAGGTCGCCCTCCATCTTCTTCTTGAGCCTGAGGGCCTCGTTGCGGCTCCGCGTCTCGGCGTCCAGCGAGGTCTGCAGCGACTCCACCACGCGCAGGTGGTTGCGCTTCGCCTGCTCCATCTCCTCCTCCTTCTCGCCCAGCTTCCGCTCGTACTCGGCCTTCACCTGGCTGAACTCCAGCTGCGCCCTCAGGATCTTCCCCTCCTCGTGCTCCAGGGAGGCCTGCGGAGGACACGCGGGGCCTTGAGGACCACAGGAGCGTGGGCGTCCCACCAGGAGAACATAGGGATGGGGTGGGACGGGGCTCGATCCACCTCGGCCTCTTCCAGAGCGGCTTGGAGCTCCAGCTTCTCGGCGTCCAGCTGCTTGCGGGCCTTCTCCAGCTCGTGGACGGACTTGTTGCCGGCGCCGAGCTGCTCCGTGAGGTCCGAGATCTCCTCTGCCCGGGCGAGACCCCGTCAGACCCCGCGGGAACGGGCGGGGAGCGCCCAGGCGGGCGGGAGGGACCCGCGGTGTCACCTTGGAGGTTCTTGTTCTCCCTCTTGAAGGTCTCCAGGTGCTCCAGGGACTCCTCGTAGATGTTCCTCAGCTTGAAGAGGTCGGTGCTGAGGGCCCTGGCCTCCTTCTGGGACGCCTCCAGCTCCGTCTGAGACTCCTCGAACTTCTGCTTCCACTCAGCCAACACCTGGGGACGGCCAGGTGTCACCCCACGGCCACCTGGCGCCGCCCAGCCACCCCACCCTGCCCCACCTTGTCGAAGTTCCTCTGCTTCTTGTCCAGGGCGGCGGCAGCCGCGTTCGACCTCTCCACGTCGGCCATCAGGTCCTCGATCTCGTTCTGCAGCCGGTGCTTGGTCTTCTCCAGCGAGGAGCACTTGGCGTTGACGGCCTCCACGGCCTCCTCGGCCTCCTGCAGCCGCTGCGCCAGCTTCTTCCTGCCC
The DNA here is from genome assembly GCF_035770615.1 of Melospiza melodia melodia. Taxonomy (NCBI): domain Eukaryota; kingdom Metazoa; phylum Chordata; class Aves; order Passeriformes; family Passerellidae; genus Melospiza; species Melospiza melodia. Next base: position 34,386 of record NW_026948620.1, read on the forward strand.
CAGGGACCACCTGGGGTCACCCGCGGGCCGGGCGGGGCCGCTCGAACCTTCTCCCACCCGGCCACCGGCCGAGGTTCTTCTCTGCATGTCCTCCACCATCTCCAGGGCACTCTACCTCCTCCGGGACCTTCTCCAGGACTTTCTCCAGTGCGTGGTCTCCACCCCTCCGACCCCACAGGAGCTCCACCCACGAGGAGACGACTCAACCTCTAAAACCTCCAAAACCTTCTCCAGTGCGTGGTCTCCACCCTGACCCCACAGGAGCTACATCCATAGGGAGGTGACTCAACCTCTAGAACCTTCTACAGAACATTTTCCAGTGGTTTCCACCTCCCCAACCCCACAGAATCTCCATCTACGAGACAAGACTCACTTCTCCTCCTCCAGAACCTTCTCCAGTGGATGGTCCCCACCCCTGACCCCACAGAAGCTCCACCCGTGAGGAGATGGCTCCTCCAAAACCTTCTCCAGAACGTTCTCCTGTGGGCGATCTCCACCCCTGACCCCGCAGAAGCTCCACCCATGAGGAGATGGCTCCTCCAAAACCTTCTCCAGAACATTCTCCCGTGGGTGATCTCCACCCCTGACCCCACAGAAGCTCCACCCATGAGGAGATGGCTCCTCCAAAACCTTCTCCAGAACATTCTCCCGTGGGTGATCTCCACCCCTGATGCCACAGAAGCTCCACGACTCACTTGGCCTCCTCCAGCTCCTCGGTGCGTTGGATGGCGTCCGTCTCGTACTTGGTCCTCCACTGGGCCACCTCGGAGTTGGCCTTGGAGAGGGCGCGCTGGAGCTCGGCCTTGGCCTCGGTCTCCTCCTCGTACTGCTCCCGCAGCAGGTCCCCGTCGTGCCGGGCCGACTGCAGCGCGTGCGCCAGCGCGTTCTTGGCCTGGCCAGGAGAAGGTGGCGCCATCGGGTCCAGGTCACCTGGAGTCCTCTGGCTCAGCAGGAGCTGGTCTTCATCACCACAACCCAACCAGACCTCTTGCAGACCAAGCCAACCTTCTCCAGACCAGCCCAACCCAACCCAACCCAACCCAACCCAACTCTTCTTGGATCTTATTTAGACCAACCCAACCTTCCTCAGACCTTCTATAGACCAACCCATCTTCTTCCAGATCAACCCAACCTTCCGTACACCTTCAGGAGAAGGTGGGACCATTGGATCCAGGTCAGCTTGAACCGCTGGGTGTCTCCAGCTCAGCAGGAGCTGGTCTTCATCACCCCAACCCAGCCAGACCTTCTGCAGACCAACCCAAACATATCTGGACCTTCCATAGACCAACCCAAGCTCTTCCAGATCAACCCAACCTTCCTTACACCTTCAGGAGAAGGTGGCACCATTGGATCCAGGTTATCTTGAACTTCTGAATGTCTCCAGCTCAGCAAGAGCTGGTCTTCATCACCACAACCCAACCAGACCTTCTGCAGACCAACCCAACCTTATCTGGACCTTCCATAGACCAACCCAACCCTCCCTGGACCTCCTACAGCAGAACCCCCCTGTAGATGGAACCCCTGCAGATGGACCCACCCAGCCCCACCATCCTGAACCAGCGACCACAAGGGTGAGGGACACCTGTGACCCACCCGGATCCTCCCCAGGTCCTCTCACCCCCCACCAGACCCCACCTTCATCTCCTCCTCCAGCTGCCTCCGCAGGTCCTCCAGCTGCTGGGTGTAGGACACCTTGCCGCGGGTCAGCTGGGACACCAGCGCCTCCTTCTCCTCCAGCTGCCGCGACAGCTCACCTGGACGGGCGGGTGGGGCTTCAGGTGTGGAGTGGGGCTCGGGTGGGGTGGGGTGGGGGATGGAGGTGCAGGTGTGGGACAGGGGTGGGGACCACCCAGGGTCAGCTCCCACCGTTCTCCGTCTGCAGCTTGGCCCGCTGGGTGTTGGCGTCGTTGAGGACGCGTTGGGTCTCCTCCAGCTTTGCCAAGTGCTCGGCGGCCTGGTCCTCCATGGAGCGCGACATCTTCTCCATGGCCACCTGCGGAGGATGGGCCGGACGAGGGGTGGGGATGGAGGCTATGGTGGGGTGGACGTGCCCCATGGCTGGAGGTGTCCAGGGCCAGGCTGGACAGGGCTTGGAGCCACCTGGTCTGGTGGAACCCTGGGTGGGATCCACCCAAGCCTGCACTCAACACAACCCAACCACATGGAGAGTCTTCATTTCAGCCCAGCTCAGGTCAGCTCAGCCATGTGGAGACTCTTCAGCTCAACAAACTGAAGGTTCTTCAAAGCAACTCAACCCAACAAGGTGGACGCTCAACCCAAGTCAACCAGCTGGAGACTCTCCAGCCCAACCAGCTGAAGGGTCTTCAACCCAACTCAAACCAACAAGGTGGATGCTCAACCCAACTCAATGAGTTGAAGGTTCTTCAACACAACCCAACCCAACAAGGTGGACACTCAACACAACTCAACCAGTTGGAGACTCTCCAGCCCAACATGCTGAAGGTCCTGCAAAGCAACTCAACCCAACTCAACCAGTTGGAGACTCCAGTCCAACCAGCTGAAGGTTCTTCAACACAGTTCAACCCAACAAGGTGGACACTCAACCCAACTCAACCAGTTGGAGACTCTTCAGCTCAACCAGCTGAAGGTTCTTCAAAGCAACTCAACCCAACAAGGTGGATGCTCAACCCAACTCAACTAGTTGGAGATTTTCAGCCCAACAACCTGAAGATTCTTCAAAGCAACTCAACCCAACTCAACCAATTGGAGACTCTTCAGCCCAACAACCTGAAGGTTCTTCAAAGCAACTCAACCCAACTCAACCAGTTGGAGACTCTTCAGCCCAACCAGCTGGAGGTTCTTCAAAGCAACTCAACCCAATAAGGTGGACACTCAAGCCAACCCAACAAGCTGAAGATTCTTCAGCCCAACTTAACTCAAGCCAGCCTGGTCCGGTGGAAGGTGTCCCTCCCCGAGGGTTGATGAACTGGATGGTCCCAGCAGTCCTGTCCCGCACAAACCACCCCACGATTCCCTGCTGTCCATCTCAACCTCCTCCTACCTTAGCCTTGATCAGCTGCTCCACGTTGGCACTGAGGTCATCCAGCTCCAGCTTGAGCTCGCTCTTCTCCTTCTCCAGCTTCTGCTTGACGCGCTGGAGGTTGTCCAGCTGCTCGCCCAGCTCGGCCACGCTGTCGGCGTGCTTCTTCCTCAGCGCGGCCGCCGTGGCCTCGTGCTGCAGCGTGGCCTCCTCCAGGTCCCGCCGCAGCTTCTGGAACTCGGCCTCTCGCTTCTTGTTGAGCTCCAGCTGCGCCGAGGTGGCGCCGCCGGCCTCCTCCAGCCGCTCGCTGAGCTCCTCCAGCTCCCGCGACAGCTCCGAGCGCTGCTTCTCCACCTTGGCCCGGCCCGTCCGCTCCGCCTCCAGCTCCTCCTCCAGCTCCTCAATCCGCGCCTGCGCGCCAGGATGGTGCTCAGCCCAACCAGGTGGACACTCAACCCAACCCAACCCAACCCAACCGGTTGGAGACTCTTCAGCTCAACCAGCTGAAGGTTCTTCAAAGCAACTCAACCCAACCAGCTGAAGGTTCTTCAAAGCAATTCAACCCAGCAAGGTGGACATTCAACCCAACCCAACCGGTTGGAGACTCTTCAGCTCAACCAGCTGAAGGTTCTTCAAAGCAACTTGGGTGAACCCCCAGCCCCTCCACTCAACCCAACTCAAGCAGCTTTGGGACGCTTGAATCCAACTCAACTCGACCCACCCCAAGCAGTTGGAGACCATTCAGGTCAACCCAACCAGTTGGAGACTCAACCCAGCCCAACCAGCTGGAGACTCTTCAACCCCACCAAAACCAACCCAGCTAATGGAGCCTCTTCCACTCAGCCATCCACCTTGAGACTCTCCAACTCAACCATCAGGTTGGTCTTCAATCCAACGAAACCACCTGGAGATGCTCCAGTCCAACCCAACCAGACACAGATCCATCTTCCCACCTTACCTGGAGCTCCTTCAGCTTCTTCTGGAGCTGCAGAGCCAGCGCCTGCTCGTCCTCGATCCTGCTGTTCTGCTGGTGGATCTCAAACTCCTTCCTGTGGAAGAAGTGGGGGCAAGTGAGGTCTCACCCGTGACCCTCAACTGGACCTCACATGGCAGGGAGATCCATCCAGCCTCACTTCTTGAGCTTCTCCTCCAGCTGCTGCTTGTCATTCTCCAGATCCATGATGTTCTCCTGGGTCAGCTTCAGGTCACCTTCCAGCTTCCTCTTGGCCCGTTCCAGGTCCATTCGGATCTTCTTCTCCTGCTCCAGGGAGCCTTCGAGCTGTGCAGGAACACAGAAATGGGGAGAAACCTCAAGTTCTGCTCATCTTCATCTCACGTTCCTCAGCAGGGCCTGGGGTGGGACCAGCCACACTCACATCGTCCACTTGCTGTTCCAGCTTGACTTTGCCCTTAGTCAAGGTGTTGACCTTGTCTTCCTCGGCCTGCAGGTCGTCCAGCGTCTGCTGGTGGGACTCCTGCAGAGCCTTCTTCTCCTTGGCCAGCTTGGCGATGGTCTCGTCCAGCCCCGCCATCTCCTCTGTGAGGTTCTTGACCTGCAGGAGAAGTGTCCGGCCTCCAGCTCAGTGCCGGGGTGGGGCAGAGCTGGGGGAGGTTGATGTTCACCTCATCCGAAGAGGTTGTTTCAATGCAGGAGAACCCAAAGGACTTTGGGTCTTCTCAATGAGCCCAACCCAACCAACGTTGAATCTTCTCAACCTGCCTTGGGTTCCTTAACCCAAGCCAGCAGATCCCACCCAGCCTTGGGTGTCCTCAATACCTCATGTCTTCTCAACCCATCTCAGCCATCCTTGATCATCTCAACCCATTCCAAACCCAACCCAACCCAACCCAACCCAACCAGTTTTACATCTCACCAACCCAACCCAACCCAACCAGTTTTACATCTCACCAACCCAACCCAACCCAACCCGTTTTACATCTCACCAACCCAACCCAACCCAACCCGTTTTACGTCTCACCAACCCAACCCAACCATCCTTGATCATCTCAACCCATTCCAAACCCAACCCAACCCAACCCAATCCAACCAATTTTACATCTCACCAACCCAACCCAAACCAACCAGTTTTACATCTCACCAACCCAACCCACCCCAACCAGTTTTACATCTCACCAACCCAACCCAAACCAACCCAACCAGTTTTATGTCTCACCAACCCAACCATCCTTGATCATCTCAACCCATTCCAAACCCAACCCAACCAGTTTTACATCTCACCAACCCAACCCAACCCAACCCAACCAGTTTTACGTCTCACCAACCCAACCCAACCACCCTTGATCATCTCAACCCAGCCCAGCCCAACCCAACCAGTTTCATGTCTCACCAACCCAACTCAACTCAACCCAACCCAACCCAACCCAACCCAACCCAACCCAACCAGTCTTATGTCGCACCAACCCAACGCAACCCAACCAGCCTGGAGTCTCCTCAACCCAACCCAACAAGGCTGAGCAGACTGAAGTCCCCTCACCTTGAGGCCGAGGCCTCTCCCAATCCTCACCTTGTTCTCAGTCGCGTGTTTCTCCTTCTCCACCTTGGCCAGGGTCAGCTCCAGGTCATCAATGTCCTTCTTGAGCTCCGAGCATTCGTCCTCCAGCTTCCTCTTCTTGGCTGTCAGCTCAGCGTTCATCTCCTCCTCGTCCTCCAGCCGCTCCGTCAGCTCCTTCACCTTGGCCTCCAGCTGGATCTTGTTCTTGATCAGCTGGTCACAGCGCTCCTCGGCGTCGTTCAGGTTGTCCTGCTCCTGTTTTGGGGGGGACAGCAGGTGAAGCAGGGTTGCCCCAGGGTCTGGTGGGGGTGGTGGTCACACCTGTGATGTGGTTTTGGGCCGATCTGACTCACAGCCTGCACTTGGAGCTGGAGGTCGTTCTTCTCCTGCAGCATGGAGACCATCTTCTCCTCCAGCTCCTTCCGCCGCGACTCCGACTTCTCCAGGGCGTCCTTCAGCCGCCCGTACTCCTCCTTCATGTTCTGCTCCAGGAGACCCCGAGAAGGTCAAAGACCCTCATCCAACACCCCTCAGACCATCCTGGTGGTGGTGGTCCCACCCACCTGCATCTCCTTCTCCGTCTCCGCGCTCTTCAGCAAGGGCTTGATCTTGAAGTAGAGCTTCATCCACGGCCAGTTCTTCACCCCCATGAAGGCCCGGAGGTTCCACTGGATCACCAGCAGCGCGTCCCTACGAGGAGGAGGAGGAGAAGGAGGAGAAGGACGCAGGTGCCACCACGTGCCCAGCCAGGTGGCCAGGTGAGCAGAAGGCCCGGCCCCGTCTCACCGGCGCTCCACGATCTTCTTGAACTCGATGCGCATGAGCTGCCCCCGCGCCCGCGCCTGGATGCGCGTGATGATGCGGGACAGGCGCTCGTCACGCATCTCCTCCAGCTGGCCCAGGAGCCCTGCCTTGAAGAACACCTGAGGGGAGGGAGGAGGTGGTGGCACCACGAGGTCTGTGTCCACCTCGGGTGGTGGGAACAGAGGGAACAGAGACCGCGGGACCTCCCCACAATGCGTCCACAGGGGTTGTGGTGGGTGGAAGGATGGGGGGCAGTCTGGGTAGATGGACAGACGGACACGGGGATGATGGGACCATAAGGTGCATGTCCACCTTGGATGGTGGCACCACAGGGAACAGAGACAACAGGACCTCCCCACAGTGCATCCGAAGTAGTTGTGGTGGGTGGAATTATGGGGTGGTGTTTAGATAGATGGACAGATGGACATGTTGATGGACAGATGGACACAGGGATCATGGGACCGTGAGGTCCATGTTCACCTCGGATGGTGGCACCACAGGGAACAGAGACCATGGAATGTTCCCCTGGTGTGTCCAAAGGGGTTGTGGTGGGTGGAAGGATGGGGTGGAGTCTAATTAGATGGACAGATGGACACAGTGATCACAGGACCATGAGGTCCATGTCCATCTTGGATGTTGAAACCACTTGGAACAGAGACAATGGGATCTGACCCAGAGGGATCAAACTGGTTGTGGTGGGTGAAAGGATGGGGTAGATGGCATCTGGGTAGATGGACAGATGGACACGGTGATCACAGGACCACGAGGTCCATGTCCACCTTGGATGGTGGGACCACAGGAAAAAGGGACCACGAGATCTCACCCAGTAGGATCAAACTGGTTGTGGTGGGTGGAAGGATGGGGTAGGGGTCCAGAAGGAACAGATGGACATAGGGAGGAACAGATGGACACACGAATGGTGGGAACATGTGGTCCACTACACCTGAGGGATGGTGGGACCACAGGGAAAAGAGACCATGGGATCTTCTCATGGTGTGTCCAAAAGGGTTGTGGTGGATGGAAGAGTGGGGTGGTGTTTGGGTAGATGGACATGTCGATGGACAGATGGACATGGGGATCACGGCACCACGAGGTCCATGTTCACTTTGCATGGTGGGACCACAAGGAACAGGGACCATAAGATCTCACCAGTGGGATCAAACTGGTTGTGGTGGGTGGAATTATGGGGTGGTGTCCACCTAGATGTGCACGGGGATCACGGGGACCATGAGGTTCACAGCACACGAAGGACGGTGGCACCACAGGGAACGGGCACCACGAGATCTCACCTTGGTGTGCCCAAACTTGTACTGGTTGTGGTCGATGTCGATGGAGCCCAGGAGCTTCTCGGCGCCCTTGCGGCTGTCGATGAACTGCCCCTCGGGGATGGCCGCGGGGTTCAGGATGCGGTACCTGGGGGCCACAGAGGACGTTAACCCCGAGCTCGGCCCCCACGGGGTTGTCCCCCCCACCCAAGCCCTCTCCGTGTCCCCACCGCTGCCGGAAGTCCCCGTAGAGGATGCGGTTGGGGAAGCCCTTGCGGCAGATGCGGATTCCCTCCAGGACCCCGTTGCAGCGGAGCTGGTGCATGACCAGGGCGTTGTCCATCACACCTGGAGGGGGGACGCAGGTGAGGGGTCAACCGCGAGCCACGGCCACGCCCCGAGCTCCAATCGCCGCCCTCGGCTCACCCGGCTCCTTCCGCTCGTTCGGGACGAGGCAGCGGACGAAGTGGGGGTGGGTGGTCTTGAGGTTGGCCATCAGCTTGTTGAGGTTCTCCTGGGGAGGAGAGGGGAGGGTGACCAACGGCGGAGCAGGGGAGGGGCTGGGGGGTGGTGGGACCACCCTCTACACCAGGAGTTGTTCTCCCCCCGCCGGGCAGCAGATCCAGAGCGGGTTCCTCACCCGGTGCAGGGCTGAGACCGTCTGGAAGGAGGAACCTTTCTTCTTGGCTCCTTTCCCCTTCCCGCTGTCGCCGCCTGCCAAGGAGAGCGGTGGGATGAGGTGGGAACGAGGACAACTCCTGTGGGAGCTGTCTTCTTCACCCCTCCACCACCCACCGGAGTCTGCCCCGGCGTAGTTGGAGAAGAGGTGGGCCAAGAGCTTGAGGGCGGATTTCTGGTAGAGCCCCACCACCGTCTCGTTGAGGGGGTCCTTGTTCTTCTCCAGCCAGCCCAGGATGTTGTAGTCCACGGTGCCGGCGTAGTGGGTGAGCGAGAAGTGCGCCTCGGACTTGCCCTTGACGTTCCGCGGCTTCCCGAAGTTGGCCGACTTGCCCAGGTGGTTGTCGTAGAGTTTGGACTTGAAGGTCATGTCCGAGGCCTTGGGGAACATGCACTCCTCCTCCAGGATGGACATGATCCCCATGGGCTGCGGACAAGCAGAGCTTGTTGGCCGGGAAGGACACCAGGGACAACCCAAAGGCCTCTCCTGGGGCACCTGAGGGGCTCCAGCTGGACGGGCCCTCCTCCCTCAGCCCCTGGAGGCCCTGGAGGTCCTGGGGGTGGTGGCACCTTCTCGATGAGGTCGATGCAGGCCTGCAGGTCCATGCCGAAGTCGATGAACTCCCACTCGATGCCCTCCTTCTTGTACTCCTCCTGCTCCAGCACGAACATGTGGTGGTTGAAGAACTGCTGCAGCTTCTCGTTGGTGAAGTTGATGCAGAGCTGCTCGAAGCTGTTGAACTGGGGGAGGAGAGGGAGAAACAGCTGAAGGAGTCCATGGGGTCAACTCAACACCCAACGGGGCCAACTGAGTCCATGGGGTCAACTCAACACCCAATGGAGTCAACTCAACACCCAATGGGGCCAACTCAACACCCAACAGGACTGACTGAGTCAGTGGGGTCAACTCAACACCCAACAGGGTCAACTCAACACCCAACGAGGTCAACTGAGTCCATGGGGTCAACTCAACACCCAACGGGGCCAACTCAACACCCAGTGGGGCCGATTGAGTCAATGGGGTCAACCCAACACCAACAGGGCAAACTCAACACCCAATCGGGTCAACTGAGTCCATAGGGCCAACTTAGTCCATGGGGTCAACTCACCACCCAATGGGACCGACTGAGTCAACAGGGTCAACTCAACACCCAATGGGATGGAACAGGGTCAATCTGACACCCAGTGGGGTGAAGACAACATTGAATGGGATCCATGGGGTCAACTCAACATCCAACAGGGTCAAAGTGATGCCCAGCGGGGGTCAATGGGGACAACTCCACACCCAGTGGGGTCAGCAGAACATCCAATGAGATCAGTGGGGTCAACCTGAGACCCAAAGGGCTCAAAACAACACCCAGTGGGGTCAAGAGGGTCAACTCAACACCTGAAGGAGTCACTGGGATCAATGAGGTCAACGCAACACTCAATGACGTCAACACAGAGACCCAATTCCCACCCGAGGTCACCACGAAGCTGAAGGAGATCCCCTCACCACCCAGCTGGCTCAATGCCACCCCTGCAAGGCCCAGCGGCACTGCCCCGCCTCGAGCCTCACGTCAAAGATCTCGAAGCCAGCGATGTCCAAGACGCCGATGAAGTACTGCCGCGGCTGCTTGGTGTCCAGCGAGTTGTTGATCCTCACCACCATCCAGTTGAACATCTTCTCGTAGACGGCCTTGGCCAGGGCCCCGATGGAGTAGTAGACCTGCTGGACGCTCTGCCCCTTGGTGACGTACTCGTTGCCCACCTTGACGCGCGGGTGGCACAAGCCCTTGAGCAGGTCGGCCGAGTTCAGCCCCATCAGGTAGGCGGACTTGTCGGCGTCTGTGGAGCGGGAGACACCTGGTCAGGTGCCACCTCACCCGGCGACCCCGCCCTGACCCCGTCGCCCCCTCGCCCCGACCCGCCTTCGGTGCCGTCCGGCTCCGCCTGCTCCTCCCGCTGCTTCTGCTTGAACTTCATGTTGCCGAAGTGCATGATGGCCCCCGTCAGCTTGTAGACGCCGGCCTTCTCCTCGGCCGTGAAGCCCAGCACGTCAAAGGCGCTCTGGGAGGGGTGGAGGAGGTGGGGGAGGGGCCAGGTGAGGGCATGGCTTCTGGTGGTCACCACCCGTGATGGTCACCACCTGCGATGGTCACCACCTGCGACGGTCACCACCTGAGGGCACCTCCCACTGTCCTCCCCGCTCGTTGGCCCAGCTGGCCAATGGGGACACGTCCAGCCATGGGTTTGTCCACTTGAAGGACTTGTCCATTAATTAATTAATTAATTAATTAATTCATTCATCCATCCATCCATCCATCCATCCATCCATGGGTTCATTTGTCCAGCTCAGGACTCATTTATTCAGGATCCATCCATCCATTTCAGAACTTCATCCATCCAACCATGGACTCATCCATCCATCCATCCATCCATCCATCCATCCATCCATCCATCCATCCATCCATCCATCCATCCATCTTCATACCTACATCCATTCATCCATCCATCCATCCATCCATCCATCCATCCATCCATCCATCCATCCATCCATCCATCCACCCATCCATCCATCCAAGGATTCACCTGTCCATGGATTCTTCCATCAATCCATTTGAGGACTTAATCCATCAATCCATGGACTCATCCACCCATTAGAGGACATTTATACTCGTGGATCCATCTGAGGACCCATCCATCCTCCATCTCTCCTTCTAAGGACTCACTGATCCATGGAAGGGTCCATCTATCCATGGTCTCATCCACCCATTTGAGGACCTCTATATACACGGATCCATCCATGGACTCATTCATCCATCTCTCCATGGACCATTCCACCCATCTCTCCATACCTCCATCCATCCATCCATCCATGGACTCATTCCTCCATCTCTCCATACCTCCATCCATCCATCCATGCACTCATGCACACATCTCTCCATATCTCCATCCATCCATCCATCCATCCATGGACCCATCACTGCCTCCACCCCTCCCTGCTCACATCGGTTGCCAACAGCTCCTCGGCGTCGTCGATGGAGGCCACGGTCACCTCGCCCTGGGACACGTACCCGTAGTCGTAGGGGTTGGAGGTGACCAGCAGCATCTCTGGGGTGGGATGGAGACACCTCTGAGCACTCCCCAATCTCCTCAAACCACCCCAAATTTCGGGAAAAGGGGGGAAGGAGAAGCCCCGAGGCCATGGTGGTGGCCCAGCTCACCCAGGAGCTCCGGCTTCTTGTTGGAGAGGATCTGGTAGAAGATGTGGTAGTTGCGCTCGGCCTTCAGCTGGAAGATGACGCGGGACTTCTCCAGGAGGTCTGGGAGGGTGGATGGGGAGAAGGTGGGTGAGGAGAGGGATGGAGAGGGAATGGTGGGGTGAGGAGAGGAACGGAGACATGGAGAGATGGGTGGAGGCATGGACATGTGGATGAGTGAAGAGATGGGTGGGTAAATGAAAAGTTGGATGGAGGTGTGAGGAGATGGAAAGATGAGGAGGTGGAGGGTCAGATGGCCAGTGGGAGAAGGAGATGGATGGAATGATGGACAACAGGACAGGACAGCAGCTCATTGGATCTACCAACCATGGAGAGGGATGGATGGGTGGATGGATGGATGGATGGATGGATGGATGGATGGATGGATGGATGGATGGATGGATGGATGGATGGATGGATGATGGATGGATGGATGATGGATGGATGATGGATGGATGGATGGATGGATGATGGATGGATGGATGGATGGATGGATGGATGGATGGATGGATGGATGGATGGATGGATGATGGATGGATGGATGATGGATGGATGGATGGATGATGGACGGATGGATGATGGATGGATGGATGGATGATGGATGGATGGATGGATGGATGGATGATGGATGATGGATGATGGATGGATGGATGGATGATGGATGGATGGATGGATGGATGGATGGATGGATGGATGGATGGATGGATGATGGATGGATGGATGATGCATGGATGGATGGATGGATGGATGATGGATGGATGGATGATGGAGGGATGAGGAGATGGATGGAGGGAAGCACAACTCATGGATCCACCACCAGGAGGACAGACGGACATGTGGATGGATGAAGGGATGGACGGAGCCATGAGGAGATGGGAGGATGAGGAAGCGGACAGAGGGACGAGGAGGGCTCTGGACACACGGACAGCGGCCGGACATTGGCCAAGCCCTGCTCCCACCACCCTTGGCCACTCACAGGTCTCGATGTCGGCCGACGCCAACTTCCCGGTGGCCCCGAAGTGGATCCGGATGAACTTCCCCTGAAAGGGCGGTGGGGAGCCATGGGCCCTGCCCCACAGAGGCCACCCCAGAGACCCCAAAATCCAATCTCCTCCTCACAGAACCCACCCACGGACCCCACCCACCCCATTGATGTGCCCCACAGACACCTCACCCCACAGACTCCACCCCAAGGCCCTGTTGACTCCTCCCCCGGGCCCCGTCCCCCAGGCCCCGCCCCCGCCCCCAGGCCCCGCCCCACTCACGAATCGCGAGGAGTTGTCGTTGCGCACGGTCTTGGCGTTGCCGAAGGCCTCGAGCGCGGGGTTGGCCTGGATGATTTGGTCCTCCAGGGTGCCCTGGGGTGGGGGGCGACACCGCAGGTGGGCGGGGACACGGCCAGGGGGAGGTGACACCGCGGGGGGGGGGGCGTGGCCGGGCCCCGCCCCTTTTTTTTACCTTGCTGCTATTGGCCGCCTCCTTCTTGCGGTCGCCGATGGCGGCGATGCTGGCGAAGTATTGGATGACGCGCTTGGTGTTCACCGTTTTCCCCGCCCCCGATTCGCCGCTGCGGGGTGGGGCAACGGGGTCACCGGGGGGTCACCGGGGGGTCACCGAGGGGTCACCTGGGGTCACCTGGGGTCACCCCACGCCTGCGGGGCGGTGTCGGGGGTGGGCACTCACGTGATGAGGATGGATTGGTTCTCGCGGTCTGTGGGGAGAGAGAGGGGCCGGGGGGTGAGGAGGGGTCTGGGGGGTCTTCAGATCTCCTCCAAGTGAGGAGAAGGTCAGGTGGGACAAAGTCCAGGAGAAGTTTGGGGTTTGGGGTTCTCCATCCTCCCCAGGTGAGCAGCAGGTCAGGTGGGACAAAGTTCAGGAGAAGTTTGGGGTTTGGGGTTCCCCATCCTCCCCAGGTGAGGAGCAGGTCAGGTGGGACAAAATTCAGAATAAGTTTGGAATTTGGGGTTCTCCAACCACCCAAGGTGAGGAGAAGGTCAGGTGGGACAAAATTCAGAATAAGTTTGGAATTTGGGGTTCTCCAACCACCCAAGGTGAGGAGAAGGTCAGGTGGGACAAAGTCCAGGAGAAGTTTGGGGTTTGGGGTTCCCCAACCTCCCCAGGTGAGGTGGGATGAGGCTGGGGAAATGTTGAGGGGTTTGGGGTTCTCCAACTCCTCCAGGTGAGGAGCAGGTCAGGTGGGACAAAGTTCAGGAGAAGTTTGGGGTTTAGGGTTCTCCAACCACCCAAGGTGAGGAGAAGGTCAGGTGGGACAAAGTTCAGGAGAAGTTTGGGGTTTAGGGTTCTCCAACCACCCAAGGTGAGGAGAAGGTCAGGTGGGACAAAATTCAGGAGAGGTTGAGGGTCTGGTGTTTGGGGTTCTCCACCCTTCCAGGTGGGATGGCTCGAAACTGGGGGGAGCCATTGGGGGTCTTGGGGGTCTTCCCGCAGCCAGGTGAGTCCCAGGTCAGGTGTGACCAGACTGTGAAGATACTGGGAGTCTTGGGGTTCTCCACCCTCCCAGGTGAGGGAGATGTTAGGGTCCCAGGTGTGACCAAGGTGAGGGAGATGTTGGGGTTCTCCACCCTCCCAGGTGGGACCAGGTTGAAGGAAGTCTTGAGGTCCCAAGTGGGACAAGATGAGGGAGATGTTGAGGTTCTCCACCCTTCCAGGTGAGGGAGATGTTGGGGTTCTCCACCCTCCCAGGTGGGACCAAGATGTAGGAGATGTTGGGGTTCCCCACCCTCCCAGGCAGAACCAAGGTGAGGTGGAACCAAGGTGAGGTGGAACCAAGGTGAGGGAGATCTTGGTGTTCCCCACCTTCCCAGGTGGGACCAAGTTGTAGGAGGTGTTGGGGTTCTTCACCCTCCCAGGTGGGACCAAGGTGAGGTGGGACCAAGGTTAGGGAGATGTTGGTGTTCTCCACCCTCCCAGGTGGGACCAAGGTGAGGTGGGACCAAGCTGAGGGAGATCTTGGGGTTCCCCACCCTCCCAGGTGGGACCAAGATGTAGGAGATGTTGGTGTTCTCCACCCTCCCAGGTAGAACCAAGGTGAGGTGGGACCAAGGTGAGGTGGGACCAAGCTGAGGGAGATCTTGGTGTTCCCCACCTTCCCAGGTGGAACCAAGATAAGGGAGATCTTGGGGTTCTCCACCCTCCCAGGCGGGACCAAGGTGAGGTGGCACCAAGGTTATGGAGACGTTGGCGCTCTCCACCCTCCCAGGTGCAGGAGATCTTGGTGCTCTCCACCCTCCCCACCTGAGCTATCTCAAAACCGCGAGGACCCACGGGGACCCTTGGACCTGCCCTGGCGCCCAGGTGTCCCCAGGTGTCCCCAGGTGTCCCCGGGCCCGTTCTGGGGGTCCCACCTGTCAGCATGTACTGGTAGGCGTTGTCGGAGATGGAGAAGATGTGCGGGGGGACCTCGTTGCGCTTCTTGCCCCGGTAGGCGGCCACCACTTGCGGGTCATAGACCGGCAGCCACTTGTAGGGGTTGACGGTGACGCAGAACAGCCCCGAGTAGGTCTGGGGGCACAAACGGGGGGCTCGGGGTGGGGGGACACACCTGGGGTGGGGGGACACCAACCCCAACCGGGGCGCGGGGATGGGTGGGGAGGGGTTTGGGGGGCGTCAAGGATGGGACACTGGAGGGTCTGGAGGGGGTTCGGGGCTCCTGGGGGTCCAAGGATTGGAGATTTTGGGTCTGGGGGTCCTGGAGGTCCAAGGTTTGGAGATTTTGGGTCTGGGGGTCCAAGGATTGGAGATTTTGGGTCTGGGGGTTTTGGGGGTCCAAGGATTGGAGATTTCGGGTCTGGGGGTCCAAGGATAGGAGATTTTGGGTCTGGGGGAGGTTCGGGGCTCCTGGAGGTCCAAGGTTTGGAGATTTTGGGTCTGGGGGTCCTGGAGGTCCAAGGATTGGAGATTTTGGGTCTGGAGGTCCAAGGTTTGGAGATTTTAGGTCTGGGGGTCCAAGGTTTGGAAATTTTGGGTATGGGGGTCCAAGGATTGGAGATTTTGGGTCTGGGGGTTTTGGGGGTCCAAGGTTTGGAGATTTTGGGTCTGGTAGAGGTTCAGGGGTCAAGGTTTGGAGATTTTGGGTCTGGGGGTCCAAGGATTGGAGATTTTGGGTCTGGTGGAGGTTCAGGGGTCAAGGTTTGGAGATTTTGGGTCTGGGGGTCCTGGGGCTTCAAGGTTTGATTATTTTGGGTTTGGAGGGGGTTTAAGGGTGCTGGAGGTCCAAGGATTGGAGATTTTGGGTCTGGGGGTCCTGGGGGGTCCAAGGATTGGAGATTTTACGTCTGGGGGTCCTGGGGGTCCAAGGTTTGGAGATTTTGGGTCTGGGGGTGTTCAGGGCAAACAGGGATGGGACATTTGGGATCTGGGTGGCTCTGGAGACGCCTCCCCCACCCCAATTCCAGGTTCCTCAAAGACCCCCAGAAGCTCCCACCTGGTTCCAGCCCCCTCCCAAGATTTGGGGCAGGGTCCCCCCTGTCCCTTCCCCATTTTTGGCGTTCCTCCCCCATTTTTGATGTTTTCCCCCATTTTTGAGTTCCCCCCCTATTTTTGAGGTCCCCTCTCCAATTTTTAGTTTCCCTCCCCATTTTGGAGATTCCCTGCCCCATTTTGAGCTTCCCCTCTCCATTTTTGACGTTCCCTCTCCCATTTTTGAGGTTCCCCACCCCATTTTTGATGTTCTCCCCCATTTTTGAGGCCCCCTCCCATTTTTGAGATTCCCTCCCCCATTTTTGTGGTTCCCCACCCCCTTTTTGAGGTTCTCCCCGCATTTTTGAGGTTCTCGCCCCATTTTTGGTGTTCCTCTCCATTTTTGACGTTCCCTCTCCCATTTTTGAGGCTCCCCACCCCATTTTTAATGTTCTCCCCCAGTTTTGAGATCCCCTCCCCATTTTTGAGGTTCCCCACCCATTTTTGAGATTCCCTCCCCCATTTTTGTGGTTCCCCACCCCATTTTTGAGGTTCTCCCCCCCATTTTTGAGGTTCTCGCCCCATTTTTGATGTTCCCTCTCCATTTTTGATGTTCCCTCTCCCATTTTTGAGGTTCCCCACCCCATTTTTAACGTTCTCCACCCCATTTTTCAAATCCTTCCCCCATTTTTGAGGTTCCCCACCCCATTTTTGATGTTCCCCACCCCATTTTTGAGGTCCTCCCCGCATTTTTGAGGTTCTCGCCCCATTTTTGATGTTCCCTCTCCCATTTTTGACGTTCCCTCTCCCATTTTTGTGGTTTCCCACCCCATTTTTGAGGCCCCCTCCCATTTTTGAGATTCCCTCCCCCATTTTTGATGTTCCCCACCCCATTTTTGAGGTTCTCCCCCCATTTTTGAGGTTCTCGCCCCATTTTTGATGTTCCCTCTCCATTTTTGATGTTCCCTCTCCATTTTTGATGTTCCCTCTCCCATTTTTGAGGTTCCCTACCCCATTTTTGAGTTTCCCCCCCATTTTTGTGATTCCCCCCCAATTTTTGCTGTTCCCCCCCATTTTTTGATGTTCTCCCCCCCATTTTTGAGGTCCCCCTCCCCATTTTTGAGGTTCCCCCCCCCCCTTTTCGGGGTCCCCCTGCCCATTTCTGGGGTCTCACGTAGATCATCCAGGCCGCGTAGCGCTCCTTGAGGTTGAAGAGCACGGCGGGCTCGTGCAGGAACGTCAGCATGGCCATGTCCTCGATCTTGTCGAACTTGGGCGGGTTCTGCTGGTGGACGTCGCCCTCCTTGACCGTCACCGTCTGGGGGACACCGGGGGGGGGTCAGTGGTGACCCCACAGTGTCACCGGTGTCACCTCGCCCGGCTTGGTGTCCATGGTTGATGTCCCCTCTCCTCTAGGAGCTCCACCACGAGCCCCACCGTGATCCATCTGGGGTCTCCTTGAGGTCACCATGACCCACCTGGTGTCACCTCTGCCAGCTTGGTGTCCTTGGTGGCGTCTCCATCAACGTCCCATCGAGACCCCTGTGACTGCCACGTGTCCCCAAGCCCCTCATGACCCCCCTGGTGTCACCTCTGCCGGCCTGGTGTCCATGGTGGCGTCTCCATCAACGTCCCATTGAGACCCCTGTGACCCTCCCCATGTCCCTGAGTCCCCATTGACCCCCAAGGTCCCCATGTCCCCAAGGTCTCCATGACCCCCGTGGTGTCACCTCTGCCAGCTCTTCTCCATGGTGGCATCTCCCCTGTGTCCCATTGAGAGCCCCGTGACCTCCCATGTCCCCAAGCCCCCCATGTCCCCTCTCCGAGCTCGGTCTCCATTTTGACATCTCCCCAATGTCCCACTGAGACCCCCGTGTCCCCAAGCCCCCCATGTCCCCCTGATGTCACCTCTCCGAGCTCGGTGTCCATGGTGGCATCTCCCCAATGTCCCATTGAGATCCCTCTGACCTCCCATGTCCCCAAGCCCCCCAAGCCCCCCATGTCCCCTCTCCGAGCTCGGTCTCCACGGTGGCATCTCACCAATGTCCCACTGAGACCCCCGTGTCCCCAAGCCCCCCGTGTGCCCCCGGTGTCACCTCTCCGAGCTCGGTCTCCACGGTGGCATCTCCCCAGTGTCCCATTGAGACCCCCATGTCCCCAAGCCCCCCGTGTCCCCTCCATGTCACCTCTCCCATCTTGATCTCCACAGTGGCATCTCCCCAATGTCCCATTGAGACCCCTGTGACTGCCACATGTCCCCAAGCCCCTCATGACCCTCCTGGTGTCACCTCTCCCAGCTTGGTGTCTACGGTGGCATCTCCCCTGTGTCCCATTGAGAGCCCTGTGACCTCCCATGTCCCCAAGCCCCCCATGTCCCCCAATGTCACCTCTCCGAGCTCGGTCTCCACGGTGGCATCTCCCCAATGTCCCACTGAGACCCCTGTGACCACCACTCACATGTTCCAAGCCCCCTGTGATGCTCTCCATGTCCCCAAGCCCCCCATGTCCCCTCTCCGAGCTCGGTCTCCATTTTGGCATCTCCGCAATGTCCCACTGAGACCCCCGTGTCCCCAAGCCCCCCGTGTGCCCCCAGTGTCACCTCTCCGAGCTCGGTCTCCATGGTGGCATCTCCCCAGTGTCCCATTGAGACCCCTGTGTCCCCAAGCCCCCCATGGTGTCACCTCTCCGAGCTCGGTCTCCATGGTGGCATCTCCCCAGTGTCCCATCGAGACCCCTGTGTCCCCAAGCCCCCCATGGTGTCACCTCTCCGAGCTCGGTCTCCACGGTGGCACCTCCCCAATGTCCCATCGAGACCCCCGTGTCCCCAAGCCCCCCGTGTCCCCAAGCCCCCCGTGGTGTCACCTCTCCGAGCTCGGTCTCCACGGTGGCGCTGCCGCCGTGCCTCTCCAGCACGCGTCCCCGGACGAACTCGTGTCCCGCGTGGGGCACGAAGCACTCGGCGCGGGGGTCGAAGGGGCGCGTGGTGGCCGCCAGGCGCTCGCGCTCGCCCGGCCGCAGGAACGGCGCCGCCGCGCCCAGGGCCGCCAGCACCGCGTCCGCCATCGCTCCTGGGGGACAGGGACACCTGGGGATGGACCCTCATCCACCCACCGACCATCCATGGTCACTGATGGTCACCAGCACTGCGTCCGCCATCGCTCCTGGGGGACAGTGACACCTGGGGATGGACCCCGAACCACCCAGAGACCCTCCATGGTCATTCATTGTCACCAGCACCGCGTCCGCCATCGCCCCTGGGGGACAGTGACATTGTGAGGGACGGGGATGGACCCTCATCCACCCACTGACCATCCATGGACCCCCATGATTGACCCCATGGTCATTGATGGGACACCATGGTCACTGATTGACCCCACAGTGTCACCAGCACCGCGTCCGCCATCGCTCCTGGGGGACAGTGACACTGTGAGGGGACGGGGATGGACCCTCATCCACCCACCGACCCTCCATGGTCACTGATGGTCACCAGCACCGTGTCCGCCATCACTCCTGGGGGACAGGGACACATGTGGGGGACGGGGATGGACCCCGACCAACCCAGAGACCCTCCATGGACCCCCATGATTGACCCCATGGTCATTGATGGGCCACCATGGTCACTGATTGTCACCAGCACCACGTCCGCCATCGCTCCTGGGGGACAGGGACACTGTGAGGGACGGGGATGGACCCCGACCAACCCAGAGACCCTCCATGGTCACTGATTGTCACCAGCACCGCGTCCGCCATCGCTCCTGGGGGACAGTGACACTGTGAGGGACGGGGATGGACCTTCATCCACCCACCAACCGTCCATGGACCCCCATGATTGACCCCATGGTCATTGATGGGACACCATGGTCACTGATTGACCCCACAGTGTCACCAGCACCGCGTCTGCCATCGCTCCTGGGGGACAGTGACACTGTGAGGGACGGGGATGGACCCTCATCCACCCACTGACCGTCCATGGTCACTGATGGTCACCAGCACCGCGTCTGCCATCGCTCCTGGGGGACAGTGACACTGTGGGGGACAGGGATGGACCCTGACCCACCCAGAGACCCTCCTTGGTCACTGATGGTCACCAGCACCGCGTCCGCCATCGCTCCTGGGGGACAGTGACACCTGGGGATGGACCCCCACTCACCGACCCTCCATGGACCCCCATGATTGACCCTCATGGCCATTGATTGGCACCCCTGGCCATTGATTGGCACCCTGTGGCCATTGATTGATCCCTGCGGTCATTGATTGACCCCCAAGGTCACTGATTGACCCGCGTGGCCATTGATTGACACCTGTGGCCATTGATTGACCCCCATGGCCATTGATTGGCACCCAAGTCATTGATTGATCCCCCTGGCCAGTGATTGACCCCTATGGCCATTGATTGACCCTCATGGCCATTGATTGACACCCCTGGCCATTGATTGACCTTCAAGGCCATTGATTGGCACCCCTGGCCATTGATTGACACCCTGTGGCCATTGATTGATCCCTGTGGCCATTGGTTGACCCTCAAGGTCACTGACTGACCCCCGTGGCCATTGATTGACCCCTGTGGCCATTGATTGGCACCCCATGGCCATTGATTGGCACCCAAGTCATTGATTGATCCCCCTGGCCAGTGATTGACCCCTATGGCCATTGATTGACCCTCAAGGCAATTGATTGGCCCTCGTAGCCATTGATTGACCTCTGTGACCATTGATTGACCCTCATGGCCATTGATTGACCTTCAAGGTCATTGATTGACCCTCAAGGCCATTGATTGATCTCTATGGCCATTGATTGACCCCCCTGGCCATTGATTGACCCCATGGTCAGTGATTGACCCCCAAGGCCATTGATTGATCTCTGTGGCCATTGATTGACCCCCGTGGCCATTGATTGACCCCCGTGGCCATTGATTGACCCCCCTGGCCATTGATTGACCCCCCTGGCCATTGATTGACCCCTGCGGTCATTGATTGACCCCCACAGCCATTGATTGATCTCTGTGACCATTGATTGACCCTCAAGGCCATTGATTGACCCCTGTGGTCAGTGATTGACCCCCGTGGCCATTGATTGACCCCCACAGCCATTGATTGACACCTGTGGCCATTGATTGACCCCCCATGGCCATTGATTGACAGTCAAGGCCATTGATTGACCCCCAAGGTCACTGACTGACCCCCACGGCCATCGCTGACCCCACAGCGTCACCTGGGGGGGTGACAGGGACGGACCCCCCCCCCCCCCCCCCAAAGCCCCCCACCCTCACCTGGAGTCCGTGGGTCCGGTGGGTTGGGTGGAGAGATCTGGGGGGACGCGGGGGTGAGGGGCTGCGCCCCACGGAGACCCCCATGCGCCCCACGCGCGCCCCACAGACCCCCATGCGCCCCATAGAGACCCCCATGCAGCCCACACGCCCCATAGAATGTGCGCCCCACAGCATCGCCGTGATCCCATAAACCCCACAGACCCCCCCTTGCACCCCATAGAGACCCCCATGCACCCCACAGACCCCCATGCGCCCCACACGCCCCACATGTGCCCCACAGAACCGCCGTGACCCCATAAACCCCACAGACCCCCCCTCGCACCCCATAGAGACCCCCATGCACCCCACAGACCCCCATGCGCCCCACACGCCCCACATGTGCCCCACAGAACCACCGTGACCCCACAAACCCCACAGACCCCCCCTCGCACCCCATAGAGACCCCCATGCACCCCACAGACCCCCATGCGCCCCACACGCCCCACATGTGCCCCACAGAACCACCGTGACCCCACAAACCCCACAGACCCCCCCTCGCACCCCATAGAGACCCCCATGCACCCCACAGACCCCTATGCGCCCCACACGCCCCATGTGTGCCCCACAGAACCGCCGTGACCCCACAAACCCCACAGAGTCCCCCTTGCGCCCCATAGAGACCCCCATGCACCCCACACACCCCCATGCGCCCCACAGAACCGCCGTGACCCCACAAACCCCACAGAGTCCCACGTGTGCCCCACAGACCCCCATGCGCCCCACACGCCCCATGTGTGCCCCACAGAACCACCGTGACCCCACAAACCCCACAGACCCCCCCTCGCACCCCATAGAGACCCCCATGCACCCCACAGACCCCCATGTGCCCCACACGCCCCATGTGTGCCCCACAGAACCACCGTGACCACACAAACCCCACAGACCCCCCCTCGCACCCCATAGAGACCCCCATGCACCCCACGGACCCCCATGTGCCCCACACGCCCCACATGTGCCCCACAGAACCGCCGTGACCCCACAAACCCCACAGAGTCCCCCTTGCGCCCCATAGAGACCCCCCCCATGCGTCCCAAAGACCCTCGGAGAACCCCCATAGACCCCATGCACGCCCCATAGATCCCTTACACACCCCACAGATCCCCCGTGCCCCACAGATCCCCTATGCACCCCACAGATCCCCTGTGCCCCACAGATCCCCTTGTGTGCCCCACAGATCCCCTGTGCCCCATAGATCCCTTATACACCCCACAGATCCGCTGTGCCCCATAGATCCCTTATACACCCCACAGATCCCCCGTGCCCCATAGATCCCTTATACACCCCACAGATCCCCTGTGCCCCACAGATCCCTTATACACCCCACAGATCCGCTGTGCCCCACAGATCCTTATACACCCCAACAGATCCCCTGTGCCCCACAGATCCCCTTATACACCCCACAGATCCCTGTGCCCCATAGATCCCTTATACACCCCACAGATCCCCTGTGCCCCATAGATCCCTTATACACCCACAGATCCCCCGTGCCCCATAGATCCCCTACGCACCCCACAGATCCCCTGTGCCCCATAGATCCCACAGGCTTCCATGCGCCCCACAGATCCCTTATGCACCCCCTTTGTGCCCCATAGATTCCACTGTGCACCCCACAGAGCCCTGTGCACCCCACAGACCCCCTGTGCCCCACAGATCCTTTATGCACCCCCTTGTGCCCCATAGATTCCACTGTGCGCCCCACAGACCCCCTGTGCCCACAGATCCCAGTGCGCCCCACAGACCCCCTGTGCCCCACAGATCCTTTATGCACCCCACAGACCCCAGTGCACCCCACAGGCCCCACAGCCGCCCCACAGACCCCACGCCCGCCCACACGCCGCTCACCCTCGGTCCGTGCCCCACAGCAGCACTGGGGCAGCCCCGCGGCCCCACAGATTTTATGGGCGCTGTGGGGAGGAGGAGCCGTGGGGCGGCACCCGGGGGCCGAGAAAGGAGGGGAGGGGGCGGCCCCACACTGCCCCGCCCCCCCCCGTGGGGGCTCCGAGCCCCCCGTGTTCGCCCCATAGCGCGAGTTGTGGGGTCAGGGGGTCCGAGCCCCCCGTGTCCGCCCCATAGCGCGAGTTGTGGGGTCAGGGGGTCCGAGCCCCCCCTGTCCGCCCCATAGCGCGAGTTGTGGGGTCAGGGGCTCCGAGCCCCCCGTGTTCGCCCCATAGCGCGAGTTGTGGGGTCAGGGGGTCCGAGCCCCCCGTGTCCGCCCCATAGCGCGAGTTTTGGGGTCACAGGGGCTCCGAGCCCCCCGTGTTCGCCCCATAGCGCGAGTTGTGGGGTCAGGGCTCCGAGCCCCCCGTGTCCGCCCCATGGGCGAGCTGTGGGGCAGATCCAGGTTTGGGGTGGTGCTATAGGGCAGAGCCGGAGGGGTCCCATCTCAGGGGATTCTATGGGGCAGGGACAGGGAGGTCGCTCATTTAGGGTATTCTATGGGGCAGGGGATCCTTTTTAGGGGATTCTATGGGGCAGGAACAGTGGCTCCCTTTTAGGGTATTCTATGGGGCAGGGGATCCTTTTTAGCGTATTCTGTGGGGCAGGGGATCCCTTTTAGGGAATTCTATGGGGCAGGGGATCCCTTTGTAGGGGATTCTGTGGGGCAGGAACAGTGGCTCCCTTTTAGCGTATTCTATGGGGCAGGGGATCCCTTTTTAGGGAATTCTATGGGGCAATAACAGTGGCTCCCTTTTAGGGCATTCTATGGGGCAGGGGATCCCTTTGTAGGGGATTCTATGGGGCAGGAACAGAGGGTCCCTTTTAGGGCATTCTATGGGGCAGGGGATCCCTTTCAGGGCACTCTGTGGGGCAGGGGCTCCGTTTTAGGGCATTCTATGGGGCAGGGGGTCCCTTTTAGAGCACTCTGTGGGGCAGGGGATCCCTTTTAGGGAATTCTATGGGGCAGGGGATCCCTTTGTAGGGGATTCTATGGGGCAGGGGATCCCTTTCAGGCCGCTCTATGGGGCAGGGGATCCTTTTTAGCATATTCTATGGGGCAGGGGATCCCTTTTAGCATATTCTATGGGGCAGGGGATCCTTTTTAGCATATTCTATGGGGCAGGGGATCCCTTTTAGGGCATTCTATGGGGCAGGGGGTCCCTTTTAGGGCATTCTATGGGGCAGGGGGTCCCTTTTAGGGCATTCTATGGGGCAGGGGGTCCCTTTTAGAACATTCTATGGGGCAGGGCTCCCATTTCAGGCCGCTCCATGGGGCAGGGGTCCCTTTCAGGGTATTCTATGGGGCAGGGGATCCCTTTTAGAGCATTCTATGGAGCAGGGCTCCCATTTCAGGCCGCTCTATGGGGCAGGGCTCCCATTTCAGGCCACTCTATGGGGCAGGGGACCCCTTTTAGAGCATTCTATGGGGCAGGGCTCCCGTTTCAGGCCGCTCTATGGGGCAGGGCTCCCTTTCAGGGCATTCTATGGGGCAGGGGATCCCTTTTAGCTTATTCTATGGGGCAGGGGGTTCCCTCATTTAGGGGATTCTGTGGGTCCCTTTCAGGGCATTCTATGGGGCAGCGGCTCCCTTTTTAGGGCACTCTATGGGGCAGGGGGTCCCTTTTAGGGTATTCTATGGGGCAGGGGATCCCTTTTAGGGAATTCTATGGGGCAGGGGATCCCTTTGTAGGGGATTCTATGGGGCAGGGGATCCCTTTCAGGCCGCTCTATGGGGCAGGGCTCCCATTTCAGGCCACTCTATGGGGCAGGGATCCCTTTCAGGCCGCTCTATGGGGCAGGGGATCCTTTTTAGCATATTCTATGGGGCAGGGGATCCATTTTAGCATATTCTATGGGGCAGGGGATCCTTTTTAGCATATTCTATGGGGCAGGGGATCCCTTTTAGCATATTCTATGGGGCAGGGGATCCCTTTTAGCATATTCTATGGGGCAGGGGATCCCTTTTAGAGCACTCTATGGGGCAGGGGGTCCCTTTTAGGGAATTCTATGGGGCAGGAACAGAGGGTCCCTTTTAGGGAATTCTATGGGGCAGGGGATCCCTGTTAGAGCATTCTATGGGGCAGGGGATCCTTTTTAGCATATTCTATGGGGCAGGGCTCCCATTTCAGGCCATTCTATGGGGCAGGGCTCCATTTCAGGCCCCTCTATGGGGCAGGGGATCCCTGTTAGAGCATTCTATGGGGCAGGGCTCCCATTTCAGGGTATTCTATGGGGCAGGGCTCCCGTTCAGGGCATTCTATGGGGCAGGGCTCCCTTCCAGGCCCGTGTCCCTGCGCAGTGTCCCGGCGCGGGCGGGCGCTGACAGCCCCGCGCCTATCGCGGCTATATCGGGACACGCCGGGGGGGCTGGGGGCCCTTATCGGTGCCCGGTGGGGCCGCCGTGGGGCCGCCGTGGGGCCGCCGTGGGGCGGGCGGGGCTGGCTCCGGGCCCGGACACGGCTCCACTTTGTCCCGGCCACGGTGACAAAGTGTCCCCGAGAGGCGACACATTCCGGAGGGGGGACGGGGGGACAGAGGGACACGGGGGGGGGGACATGGAGAGAGAGACCCCTGCCCCATAGAGAGAGCCCTGCCCCATAGAGAGACCCATAGAGAGACCCCTGCCCCATAGAGAGAGACCCCCATAGAGAGACCCATAGAGAGACCCCTGCCCCATAGAGAGAGACCCATAGAGAGACCCCCCTGCCCCATAGAGACCCCTGCCCCATAGGGATCCCCATAGAGAGACCCCTGCCCCATAGAGAGACCCCGGCGCCGGTGACAAAGTGTCCCCGAGAGGCGACTCATTCCTGCGGGGGGGGACAGCGGGACACGGGGGGAGGACATGGAGAGAGAGACCCCT
The DNA here is from genome assembly GCF_035770615.1 of Melospiza melodia melodia. Classification (NCBI taxonomy): domain Eukaryota; kingdom Metazoa; phylum Chordata; class Aves; order Passeriformes; family Passerellidae; genus Melospiza; species Melospiza melodia. The sequence continues at coordinate 60,417 of NW_026948620.1, forward strand.
GCCCCATAGAGAGAGCCCTGCCCCATAGAGAGAGACCCCCCTGCCCCATAGAGAGACCCCTCTGCCCCATAGGGATCCCCATAGAGAGACCCCTGCCCCATAGAGAGACCCCTGCCCCATAGAGACCCCGGCGCCGGTGACAAAGTGTCCCCGAGAGGCGACACATTCCTGCGGGGGGGGGACAGCGGGACACGGGGGGGGGACATGGAGAGAGAGACCCCTGCCCCATAAAGAGAGACCCTGCCCCATAGAGAGAGACCCATAGAGACCCCGGCCCCATAGAGACACCCATAGAGACCCCCATAGAGAGACCCCTCTGCCCCATAGAGACCCCGGCCCCATAGAGAGAGACCCATAGAGAGACCCCTGCCCCATAGAGAGACCCCCAAGAGACCCCCGCCCCATAGGGGGGGCTGGAGCCATAGAGACCCCCCTGCCCCATAGAGAGTCTCCTGCCCCATAGAGACCCCTCTGCCCCATAGGGATCCCCATAGAGAGACCCCTGCCCCATAGAGAGAGACCCCCATAGAGACCCCTGCCCCATAGAGTGACCCCCATAGAGACCCCTCTGCCCCATAGACACCCCCATAGAGAGACCCCTGCCCCAGAGAGAGACCCCTGCCCCATAGAGAGACCCCTGCCCCATAGGGATCCCCCTGCCCCATAGAGAGACCCCTGCCCCATAGAGAGACCCCCCTGACCCATAGGGATCCCCTTGCCCCATAGAGAGACCCCTGCCCTATAGAGAGACCCCCCTGCCCCATAGAGACCCCTGCCCCATGGAGAGCCCCCTGCCCCATAGAAACCCTCCCCTGCCCCATAGAGACCCCCTTGCACCATAGAGGGGCCTGGCCCCATAGAAACCCCCCTGCCCCATAGAGAGACCCCTGCCCCATAGAGACCCCCCTGCCCAATAGAGATCTCCCTGCCCCATAGAGAGACCCCTGCCCCATAGAGGGGGCTGGAGACACGGAGAGACCCCCCTGCCCCATAGAGAGACCCCCCTGCCCCATAGAGAGACCACTGCCCCATAGAGAGACCCCTGCCCCATAGAGAGAGACCCTGCCCCATAGAGAGACCCCTGCCCCATAGAGACCCCCCTGCCCCATAGAGAGACCCCTGCCCCATAGAGAGAGCCCGGCCCCATAGAGAGACCCCCGCCCCATAGAGAGACCCCTGCCCCATAGAGACCCCTCTGTCCCATAGAGAGACCCCTGCCCCATAGAGACCCCTGCCCCATAGAGAGACCCCCCTGCCCCATAGAGAGACCCCTGCCCCATAGAGAGAGACCCCCCTGCCCCATAGAGAGACCCCTGCCCCATAGAGAGAGACCCCCATAGAGAGACCCCTGCCCCATAGAGAGAGCCCGGCCCCATAGAGACCCCCCTGCCCCATAGAGAGAGACCCCTGCCCCATAGAGAGACCCCTGCCCCATAGAGAGACCCCCGCCCCATAGAGAGACCCCTGCCCCATAGAGACCCCCCTGCCCCATAGAGAGAGACCCCTGCCCCATAGAGAGACCCCTGCCCCATAGAGAGACCCCCGCCCCATAGAGAGACCCCTGCCCCATAGAGACCCCTCTGTCCCATAGAGAGACCCCTGCCCCATAGAGAGAGACCCCTGCCCCATAGAGACCCCTGCCCCATAGAGAGACCCCCCTGCCCCATAGAGACCCCCCTGCCCCATAGAGAGACCCCTGCCCCATAGAGACCCCTCTGTCCCATAGAGAGACCCCCTGCCCCATAGGGACCCCCCCCTGCCCCATAGAGACCCCCCTGCCCCATAGAGACCCCCCTGCCCCACAGAGAGACCCCTGCCCCATAGGGACCCCCCCCTGCCCCACAGAAGGGCCTGGCCCCATAGAGACCCCCCTCCCCGCCCCATAGGGACCCAGCGGGTGCCCACAGTGGGGCGGCTGCGGCCTCCACCCAGACACCTGAGGCCGTCATGGACACCTGGGACACGCCCGGACACCTGGGACCCCCCTGGGACACCTGGGACACCTTGGGGACCCCCACCCCAGACACCTGTGTCACCCCCGGACACCTGGGACACCCTGGGGACCCCCAGCGGGACACCTGTGTCACCCCTCTTGGACACCTGGGGACACCTGAGACCCCTCTGGACACCTGGGAGCCCTGCAGACCCCTCCCCGGGACACCTGTGTCCCCTCCCAAACACCTGAGACCCCCCCCAGACACCTGGGACAACCTGGAGACCCCCAGCGGGACACCTGGGAACCCCCTGGCACACCTGGGAGCCCCCTGGCACACCTGAGAGCCCGGCAGACCCCTCCCCGGGACACCTGTGTCCCCTCCCAAACACCTGAGATCCCCCTGGACACCTGGGACAACCTGGAGACCCCCAGCGGGACCCCTGGGAGCCCTCTGGACCCCTGGGAGCCCCCTGGCACACCTGGGAACCCCCTGGCACACCTGAGAGCCCGGCAGACCCCTCCCCAGACACCTGTGTCCCCTCCCAAACACCTGAGATCCCCCTGGACACCTGGGACCCCACCCCAGACACCTGGGACCCCTCTGGACACCTGGAGACCCCCCCCGGGACACCTGGGACCCCTGCAGACCCCTCCCCAGACACCTGGGACCCCTCTGGACACCTGGGACATCTGGGGACCCCCCCCGGGACACCTGGGAGCCCTGCAGACCCCTCCCCAGACACCTGGGACCCCTCTTGGACACCTGGGACACTCCGGACACCTGGGGACCCCCGGACACCTGGGACCCCCCTGGGCATGCAAGGAGCGATGGTGAGACATGGAGAACCTGGCACCTGGCGCCTGGCACGGCACCTGGCATGGCACCTGGTGTGACACCTGGTGTGACAACTGGCACAGCACCTGGCACGGCACCTGGAACCTGGTAGGACACCTGGCATGATCCTGGCATGGCACCTGGCACAGGACTTGGCATGACACCTGGCATGATCCCGGCATGGTATTTGACATGACACCTGGCATGACACCTGGCATAGCACCTGGAACCTTGCAGGACACCTGGCATGATGCTGACACGGTACCTGGCATGACGCTCAGGATGGCACCTGGCATGGCACCTGGCACAGCACCTGGCACAGGACCTGGCACAGCACCTGGCACGGCACCTGGAACCTGGTAGGACACCTGGCATGATCCTGGCATGGCACCTGGCACAGGACTTGGCATGACACCTGGCATGATCCCGGCATGGTATTTGACATGACACCTGGCATGACACCTGGCATTGCACCTGGCACAGCACCTGGCACAGCACCTGGAACCTGGCAGGACACCTGGTATGGTGCCTGACATGATACCTGGCATGCCAACTGACACCTGGCACAGTACCTGGCATGGCACCTGGCACAGCACCTGGAACCTTGCAGGACACCTGGCATGATGCTGACACGGTACCTGGCATGACGCTCAGGATGGCACCTGGCATGGCACCTGGCACAGCACCTGGTGTGACACCTGGCATGGCACCTGGCACAGGATCTGGCACAGCACCTGACATGGCACCTGGCACAGCACCTGGCACAGCACCTGGCACAGGACCTGGCATGATCCTGGCACGATCCTGACATGGTACCTGGCATGACACCTGGCACAGCACCTGGAACCTGGCAGGACACCTGGCATGGTGCCTGACATGATACCTGGCATGCCAACTGACACCTGGCACAACACCTGGCATGATCCTGACATGGCACCTGGCAGGACATCTGGCATGGCACCTGGCATGACACCTGGCACAGTACCTGGCACAAAACTCAGGATGACACCTGGCACAGCACCTGGCATGATCCTGACATGACACCTGGCATGATACCTGGCACAGCACCTGGCATGACACCTGGCACAGGACTTGGCATGGCACCTGGCATAATCCTGGCATGATCCTGGCACAAAACTGAGGATGACACCTGGCACAGCACCTGGCAAAGCACCTGGCGTGATCCTGACATGGCACCTGGTGTGACACCTGGCACAGGACTTGGCATGACACCTGGCATGATCCTGGCACAGCACCTGGCACAAAACTCAGGATGACCCCTGGCACAGCACCTGGCATGATCCTGACATGGTACTTGACATGGCACCTGGCATGGCACCTGATATGACACCTGGCATGGCACCTGGCACAAAACTCAGGATGGCACCTGGAACCTGACATGGCACCTGGCACAGCACCTGGCTGAGGACCTGGCATGACAACTGGCATGATCCTGACATGGCACCTGGCCAGACACCTGGCACAACACCTGGCATGATCCTGATATGACACCTGCCAGGACACCTGGCACAGCACCTGGCACAGCACCTGGCATGGTCCTGACACAGCACCTGGCACTGTCCCTGGCCCAGCACTTGGCATGACACCTGGCACAGCACCTGACATGGCACCTGGCACAGCACCTGGCATGACACCTGGCACTGTCCCTGGCACAGCACCTGGCATGACACCTGGCATGATCCTGACACGGCACCTGGCATAAAACTCAGGATGGCACCTGGCATCACACCTGACATGGCACCTGGCACTGTCCCTGGCACAGAACCTGGCATGACACCTGGCATGATCCTGACATGGCACCTGGCATAAAACTCAGGATGGCACCTGACATGGCACCTGGCACAGCACCTGGCACAGGATCTGGCACAGCACCTGGAAAAGGACCTGGCATGATCCTGGCATGACACCTGGCGTGACACCTGACACGGCATCTGGCACAGCACCTGGCATGATACCTGGCACGATCCTGACATGGCACCTGGCGTGACACCTGGCGCAGCACCTGGAACCTGGCATGACACCTGGCATGGTCCTGGCATGACACCTGGCATGCCAACTGACACCTGGCACAACACCTGGCATGATCCTGACATGGCACCTGGCACTGTCCTTGGCACAGCACCTGGCACAACACCTGACACAGGGCCTGGCATGACCCTGACATGACACCTGGCACTGTCCTTGGCACAGCACCTGGCCCAGCACCTGGCATGACACCTGGCATGACACCTGGCATGATCCTGACATGGCACCTGACATAAAACTCAGGATGGCACCTGGCAAAGCACCTGGCATGATCCTGACACGGCACCTGGCACTGTCCCTGGCCCAGCACCTGGCATGACACCTGACATGGCACCTGGCGCAGCACCTGGCATGACACCTGGCATGATCCTGGCACAGCACCTGACACAGGACCTGGCATGATCCTGACATGGCACCTGGCACTGTCCCTGGCACAGCACCTGGCACAGCACCTGGCATGACACCTGGCATGATCTTGACATGACACCTGGCACAAAACTCAGGATGGCACCTGGCATGGCACCTGGCATGACACCTGGCATGATCCTGACATGTCACCTGGCGTAAAACTCAGGATGGCACCTGGCATGACACCTGGCATGACACCTGGCGTGACACCTGGAGTGACACCTGGCACTGTCCCTGGCACAGGACCCTCCCGGGGTTCCATCCATACTGGGCGGGGTCACGGCCATACTGGGCGGGGTCACGGCCATACTGGGAGGGGTCACGGCCATACTGGGCGGGGTCATGGCCATACTGGGCGGGGTCATGGCCATACTGGGCGGGGTCACGGCCATACTGGGCGGGGTCACGGCCATACTGGGCGGGGTCACGGCCATACTGGGAGGGGTCATGGCCATACTGGGCGGGGTCATGGCCATACTGGGAGGGGTCACGGCCGTACTGGGCGGGGTCATGGCCATACTGGGAGGGGTCACGGCCATACTGGGAGGGGTCACGGCCCATACTGGGAGGGGTCACGGTCATACTGGGAGGGGTCACGGCCCATACTGGGAGGGGTCACGGCCCATACTGGGAGGGGTCACGGCCATACTGGGAGGGGTCACGGCTGTACTGGGAGGGGTCATGGCCATACTGGGAGGGGTCACGGCCATACTGGGAGGGGTCACGGCCATACTGGGGGGGTCACGGCCCATACTGGGCGGGGTCACGGCCATACTGGGCGGGGTCACGGCCATACTGGGAGGGGTCATGGCCATACTGGGCGGGGTCACGGCCATACTGGGAGGGGTCACGGCCATACTGGGAGGGGTCACGGCTGTACTGGGGGGGTCACGGCCATACTGGGAGGGGTCACGGCTGTACTGGGAGGGGTCATGGCCATACTGGGAGGGGTCACGGCCATACTGGGAGGGGTCACGGCCATACTGGGGGGGTCACGGCCCATACTGGGCGGGGTCACGGCCATACTGGGCGGGGTCACGGCCATACTGGGCGGGGTCACGGCTGTACTGGGAGGGGTCATGGCCATACTGGGGGGGGGTCACGGCCGTACTGGGGGGGCCGTTCTGGAGAGGGGCACGGTCATACTGGGGAGGGGGGTTCACTGCTATACTGCCATACTGGGGGGGTCACGGCCATACTGGGGGGGCTGTACTGGGTGGGTCAGTGCCATACTGGGGGATCATGGCTGTACTGGGGGGCTGTACTGGGGGGGGTCACGGCCATACTGGGGGGGCTGTACTGGGTGGGTCACAGCTGTACTGGGGGAGATCATGGCCGTACTGGGTGGGGGGACCAGGACCATACTGGGGGTCACGGCCATACTGGGGGGGTGTACTGGGGGGGCCACAGCTATACTGGGCGACCACGGCCGTACTGGGGGGCTGTACTGTGGGGGGGGTCCCGGCCATACTGGGGGTCTGCACTGGGGGGGATCATGGCTGTACTGGGGGGGGTCCCGGCCATTCCGGGGGTGTCCCGGCCATCCCGGGGGTGTCCCGGCCATTCCGGGGGTGTCCCGGCCATCCCGGGGGTGTCCCGGCCATTCTGGGGGTGTCCCGGCCATCCCGGGGGGGTCCCGGCCATTCTGGGGGGGTCCCGGCCATCCCGGGGGTGTCCCGGCCATTCTGGGGGTGTCCCGGCCATCCCGGGGGTGTCGCGGCCATTCCGGGGGGGTCACGGCGTTTTTCCTTTCGCTTTTGGCCGCGCTTTTCCTTTCGCTTCTGGCGGCGGCAGCAGCGGAGCCGCGCACCGAGGTCACCGCGGGGTCCCGGGGGGCGCTGGGGGGGGGTCCCCTTTCCTGTCCCCTCCCGTGTCCCCTGCCGTGTCCCCTCCCGTGTCCCCTCCCCTGTCCCCTGCCCTGTCCCCTCCCGTGTCCCCTTCCCTGTCCCCCTTCCCTGTCCCTCCCCTGTCCCCTGCCCTGTCCCCTCCCGTGTCCCCTCCCGTGTCCCCTGCCCTGTCCCCCTCCCGTGTCCCCTCCCGTGTCCCCTCCCGTGTCCCCTCCTGTGTCCCCTGCCCTGTCCCCTCCCGTGTCACCCCTTGCCCCGGCGCCGGCTGCGAGCTGGGGGTGACAGGGGGTGACACGGGGTGACACGGGGTGACACGGGGTGACACACGGTGACAGGGGGTGACACGGACCGAGCTCTGGGGGGGTTTGGGGGTCCGGGGGAGAGAGGGGGGGGACACGGACCCGCCCCCCCTCCCCCCCCCCCCCCGCCGTGAGTCCGTTCGCTGCGGTGGCGGGAAAAGGAAATGGAGGGGACGGGGAGGGGACAGGGAGGGGACGGGGGAGGGGACAGGGGAGGGGACAGGGACAGCTCGGGACACCCCCCCCCACACACACACACACACAGTGTCACCTGGGCAGGTGAGGGGGGTGCGGCGTGGCGCAGGTGCCACCGCGGCCCCTTGGGGCTACCGGGAGAACCGGTCCGGCCGCACCTGGCGGCGGCGGCGGCCATGCGGCCATGCGGCCTCGGTGTCCCGGGGCTGGCACCGGGGCTGGCACCGTGTCCCTGTCCGGGGCTGGCACCGGGTCCGTGTCCCGGGGGTGACTCCGGTGTCCCGGGGGACTCTGTGGCCCCGTGTCCCGGGGGTGGCCCCGTGTCCGTGTCCCAGGGGACGTTGTGGCCCCTTGTCCGTGTCCCGGGGGTGGCACTGGTGGCCCAGGGGACGTTGTGGCCCCGTGTCCGTGTCCCGGGGATGGCACTGGTGGCCCCGTGTCCCGGGGGACGTGGTGGCCCCGTGTCCGTGTCCCGGGGGACGTGGTGGCCCCGTGTCCGTGTCCCGGGGGTATCACTGGTGTCCCGGGGGATTCTGTGGCCCCGTGTCCGTGTCCCGGGGGTGGCCCCGTGTCCGGCCACGCAGCGCGACAGGAACGCGACACCGGGCGGCGCCGCGGTGACCCCGCGGCCGGCGGATGTTTTGTTTGTCACCTGCCGGCGGTGGCAGCGGCCAGAGGTGGCCCCGGCGGTGGCTCCCGGTGTTGGTGGCCCCGGTGTTGGTGGCCCCGGTGTTGGTGGCCCCGATGGCGGCGTGCGGAGGTGAGCGGGTGGCCGGGAGGTGGCGGCGACAAGTGGCACTGGAGAGCACCGGGAAATGGGGACTGGAACGGGGAACCGGGAACGGGGACGGGGAAATGGGAACCGGGAACCGGGAACGGGGACGGGCTCGGAGCTGGCACGGGTGGCACGGGTGGCACAGGTCCTGCCCAGCCCTCGGGCCACCGCGGCGCGGTGCCGCCTGTGGTGTCACCTGTGGTGTCTGTCACCTTGTGGTGTCACCTGTGGTGTCACCTGTGGTGTCACCTGTGCCCCCCGGGCACAGCGAGGGACGCGGCACGGAGGGCTCGGCGGCCACACCCGGGCCCCGCGGGGACAGTGAGGGTGACACTGGGACAGGACCGTGGGGACAATGGGGGTGACACTTCTGACACCACAGGGACAATGGGGGTGACACTGCCGGTACCCTGCGGACACTGACCATGTCACCAAGCCACCACTGGGGACACTGGGACCCTCTGGGGGACATGGGGACACTGGGGGGACACTGGGGACACTGGGGACACTGGGGACACTGGGGGGACACTGGGGACACTGGGGACACTGGGGACACTGGGGACACTGGGGGGACACTGGGGACACTGGGACCCCTCTGCCTGGACATTGGGGACACCGGGGACAGTCCCCACGGGCTCGGGTGACACAGATTCGGCCCCGTGGGTGTCGGGTCCGTCCCGTGGCCGGAGGTGCCACACCTGTCCCGTGTCACCTGTGGCACTGCCAGCGCTGCCACCCACGGCACCCAGGGGACAAGGGACGAGCCGGGAGTGGGGGGGGACCCTCAGGGGGGTCCCAGTGTCCCCCAGTGTCCCCAATGTCCCCAGTAACCCCCAGTATCCCCAGTGTCCCCCAGTGTCCCCCCAGTGTCCCCGCAGTGTCCCCCCAGTGTCCCCACTGTCCCCAGTGTCCCCAGTGTCCCCCCAGTGTCCCCAGTGTCCCCAGTAACCCCCAGTGTCCCCAATGCCCCCAGTGTCCCCCAGTGCCCCCATTGTCCCCAGTGCCCCCCCAATGTCCCCAGTGTCCCCAGTGCCCCCAGTAACCCCCAGTATCCCCAGTGTCCCCCAGTGTCCCCCCAGTGTCCCCGCAGTGTCCCCCAGTGTCCCCAGTGTCCCCCAGTGTCCCCACTGTCCCCAGTACTCCCAGTGCCCCCCAGTGTCCTCAGTGTCCCCCAGTGCCCCCCAGTGTCCCCCCAGTGTCCCCCAGTGTCCCCAGTATCCCCAGTGTCCCCCAGTGTCCCCAGTGCCCCCATTGTCCCCAGTGCCCCCAGTGTCCCCATTGTCCCCATTGTCCCCAGTATCCCCAGTATCCCCAGTGTCCCCCAGTGTCCCCCAGTGTCCCCAGTATTCCCAGTGTCCCCCAATGTCCCCAATGTCCCCCAGTGTCCCCAGTGTCCCCAGTATCCCCAGTGTCCCCCAGTGTCCCCAATGCCTCCATTGTCCCCAGTGTCCCCCAATGTCCCCAGTGTCCCCCAGTGTCCCCAGTGTCCCCCCAGTGTCCCCCAGTGTCCCCCAGTGTCCCCATTGTCCCCATTGTCCCCAGTGTCCCCAATGTCCCCCAGTGTCCCCAGTATCCCCCAGTGTCCCCAGTGTCCCCCCATTGTCCCCAGTGTCCCCAGTGTCCCCATTGTCCCCAGTATCCCCAGTGTCCCCAGTGTCCCCATTGTCCCCAGTATCCCCAGTATCCCCAGTGTCCCCCAGTGTCCCCCAGTGTCCCCATTGTCCCCATTGTCCCCAGTGTCCCCAGTGTCCCCCAGTGTCCCCAGTATCCCCAGTGTCCCCAGTGTCCCCAATGCCTCCATTGTCCCCAGTGTCCCCCAATGTCCCCAGTGTCCCCAGTGTCCCCCCATTGTCCCCAGTGTCCCCATTGTCCCCAGTATCCCCAGTATCCCCAGTGTCCCCCAGTGTCCCCCAGTGTCCCCATTGTCCCCATTGTCACCAGTGTCCCCAGTGTCCCCCAGTGTCCCCAGTATCCCCAGTGTCCCCAGTGTCCCCAATGCCTCCATTGTCCCCAGTGTCCCCCAATGTCCCCAGTGTCCCCAGTGTCCCCCCAGTGTCCCCCAGTGTCCCCAAAGTCCCCAGTAACCCCCAGTGTCCCCAGTGTCCCCAGTGTCCCCAGTGTCCCCAATGTCCCCAGTGTCCCCAGTATTCCCAGTGTCCCCAATGTCCCCAATGTCCCCATTGTCCCCCAGTGTCCCCAGTATCCCCAGTGTCCCCCAGTGTCCCCAGTGTCCCCCAGTATCCCCAGTGTCCCCCAGTGTCCCCAGTGTCCCCCAGTGTCCCCAGTGCCCCCAGTGTCCCCAGTGTCCCCAGTGTCCCCCAGTGTCCCCCAGTGTCCCCCAGTGTCCGGCTCCATCCCATGCTGGGGTTGGGCAGCTGCAGAGTCAGGGAAGAATCGGGGCAGGAGTCACCGGCCCAGGTGAGGTTTTATTGGCCCAGGTGAGGTTTTACCTCCCCAGGTGAGGTTTCATTGGCCCAGGTGATGTCTCACCTGCCCAGGTGAGCTGTTACCTGCCCAGGTGAGCTGTTACCTGCCCAGGTGAGCTGTTACCTGCCCAGGTGAGGCGTCACTGACCACATGCTGTGTCCGGCCCCGGGGGCTTGGAGCTGCTGGGAACCTGTTGGGCCAGTCCAGCCAGACAGGACTCACCTGGACAAGGGGAGGGGCCGGGACTCACCTGGCCAGGCTCATCCACGGGGACTCACCTGGACAAGGGGAGGGGCCGGGACTCACCTGGACAAGGGGAGGGGCCAGGACTCACCTGGACAAGGGGAGGGGCCGGGACTCACCTGGCCAGGCTCATCCACCAGGACTCACCTGGACAAGGGGAGGGGCCGGGCCTCACCTGGCCAGGCTCATCCACCGGGACTCACCTGGACAAGGGGAGGGGCCAGGACTCACCTGGACAAGGGGAGGGGCCGGGCCTCACCTGGTCAGGCTCATCCACCGGGCCTCACCTGGACAAGGGGAGGGGCCGGGACTCACCTGGACAAGGGGAGGGGCCAGGACTCACCTGGCCGGGCTCATCCACCAGGAGTCACCTGGACAAGGGGAGGGGCCAGGACTCACCTGGACAAGGGGAGGGGCCAGGACTCACCTGGCCGGGCTCATCCACCGGGACTCACCTGGCCGGGCTCAGGGTTCGGGACTCACCTGGCCGGGCTCAGGGTTCGGGCCTCACCTGTCCTGCCTCGCCCTGAGCGGGGTCCCGGTGCCTCCAGACCCCCCCACAGCGGGCACAGGTGAGGTGGCGGCTGCCGAGGGGGCGGGGCTGAGGGCGCAGGTGGGGCCACCCGGGACCGGAGCGTCCCCGCCCACCTGGGGAGGCCTCGGGGGTCCCGGGGGAGGGTCCCGGGCAGGGGACAGTGCCGCCGGACATTCCCACGGTGACCGCTGGGGACACTCCCACCCACCGGACATTCACCGGACATTCCCACGGTGACCACTGGGGACGCGGGGGATGGCCCTGGCAGGGGACACTCCCTCCCACCGGACATTCACCGGACACTCCCACGGTGACCGCTGGGGACACTCCCACCCACTGGACATTCCCACGGTGACCGCTGGGGACACTCCCACCCACCGGACATTCACCGGACGTTCCCACGGTGACCGCTGGGGACACTCCCACCCTCCGGACACTCCCACGGTGGCCGCAGGAGTTTCCCACGGTGGCCGGGGTGGGCCGGGGGGGTCGCGCTGCGGCCGCGTGAGTTCCCCACGGGGATTTTGGGATTTGGGATTTTGGATTTTGGGGGGGGGGTCCGGGGATGTCACCACGGTGGTGGCCTGGATGGGGACGGGTCGCACTCCGGCCACAGGGGTTTCCCACACTGACCAGGACTCCCGGACTGGGGGGTCAGCCCCATTTTCCCACGGTGGTGGCCGGGATGAGGAGGGGTCTCACTCCGGCCACAAGAGTTTCCCACACTGACCACCCGGATTTCCCACGGGGATTGAGACTTGGGGACATTCCCACGGTGGTGGCCGGGATGGGGACGGGTCACATTCGGCCACAGGGGTGTCCCACACTGACCAGGACTCCCGGACTGGGGGGTCAGCCCCGTTTTCCCATGGTGGTGGCCTGGATGAGGAGGGGTCTCATTCCGGCCACAGGGGTGTCCCACACTGACCAGGACTCCTGGACAAGGGGTCACACCCCGTTTTCCCACGGTGGCACGCGGGTCACGGAGGGTCCCGCTCCATCCGGTGACAGGGACATGCCACCCCCCCTCACCGAGACCTCTCCCCACAGGCTGCGCCATCTGCCTCCAAGCCTCCGAACCCCTCCGGGGGGACGCCGAGGACGCCCCAATGCCGTGGCCACCCCCGTCCACTCTGCCGGACGCCCCCTTCCCCAGCCGGACGCTGGCCGCGGTGGCCGCGGTGGCCGAAGCGCTGCTGACCCCCGCGTACTGGGCGCTGGACCGGCTGCTGGCGCTGCTGGTGCCCACCACGGCGCAGCGGGCGCGCTGGCGGCGGCGCCGGGCCGGGCAATGCCTGGCCGTGGGCGCCCGGGCGCTGCTGGCACCGGCGCTGGCCCTGGCGCTGGCGCTGGCGCTGCCGCCGGCGCTGCTGGGGCTGCTGCTGTGGCTCCCGGCGCAGGCCAAGCGCCGGCCGTTCGTCCACCAGCACACGGCGGGCACGGCGGCGGCCGCGCCCTGGGACCCGCGGCGGGCGCGCGGCTTCACCTTCCTGACGGCCAACGTGTGCCTGCTGCCCAGCGGGCTGGCGCGCTTCAGCAACCTGGGCGAGACGCGGCGCCGGGCGGCGCTCATCGGGCGGGCCCTGGCGGCCGGAGCGCCCGCGGAACCTGCCGGGCACCGGCGCGGGCTGCTGGGGCCGCGGAGGGGCCGCGGGTACGGGGGCACCGCGGCGCGGGGGCGCCCGGGTGGAGATGCCGGGGGGGACGCGGGGAGGGTGGCCGGGCCGGCGGAGACGGTGGGTGGCACGGTGGGACGGGCGGAGATGGCGGTGGGCAACCCAATGTCAACAAGCAACTCAATGTCGATGGGCAACCCAACACCGATGGCCAACTCAACATGGATGACCAACCCAACACCGATGGCCAACTCAACGTGGATGACCAACCCAACTGCAATGACTGACTCAACATGGATGACCAACCCAGCACCGATGGACAACCCAACGCGGATGACCAACTCAACTGCAATGACTGACTCAACATGGATGACCAACCCAGCACCTATGGACAACCCAACGTGGATGACCAACTCAACTGCAATGACTGACTCAACATGGGTGACCAACCCAACTCTGAGGACCGACTCAAGATGGGTGACCAACCCAACATTTATGGATAACTCAACTCCAATGACCAACTCAACATGGGTGACCAACCCAACACGGGTGACCAACCCAACTGCAATGACCAACTCAGCACGGATGACCAACCCAACATTTGTGGATAACTCAACTCCAATGACCAACTCAACATGGATGACCAACCCAACTCCAACGACCAACTCAACACGGATGACCAACTCAAGACTGATGGCCACCCCAACTCCAATGACCAACTCAACCCCAATGACCGACTCAACATGGATGGCCAACCCAACGCCGATGACCAACCCAACTCCGATGACCAACCCAACGCCGATGACCAACCCAAGCCTGGGAGCCGCTCCGTGCCCGACGTCCAGCCCGGGGCCGGAGCGGCCGATCCCGCTGGCTGACCCCATGCCGCCGGTGCTGAGCGCCCGCATCCCGCCCGACGTGGACTTCGTGTGCCTGCAGGAGGTGTTTGACGGCGCCGCGGCCGCCGCGCTGCGCCGGCAGCTGGGGCGGCGCTTCCCGCACGTGCTGTGGGGCGTGGGCCCGGGCGGGCTGCGCGGCGGGCGGCTGCGGGCGCTGGGCAGCGGGCTCCTCCTGGGCAGCCGCTTCCCGCCGCTGGCCGCCCGCTTCCTGCCCTTCCCCAACGCCGCCCGCGAGGACGCGCTGGCCAACAAGGGGCTGCTGGTGGCGCAGGTGAGGGGACGGCGCCTGGGGGGACACCTGAGGGCTGTGGGGGCGGCACGGGGCTGAGGTGACGTGTGACGTGTGACGTGTGACGTGTGACGTGTGACGTGTGACGTGTGACGTGTGGTTGGTGTCCCCTCCAGGTGCTGTTGGGGATGGGGAGAGGCCGGCGCGTCGTGGGGTACCTGGGCTGCACCCACCTGCAGGCGCCCGCGGGTGAGCGGGGACATGGCGATGGCGTGGGGGACACCAGGGGGTGACACTGGGGGGGTCTGGGGGTGTTGGGTCTGTGTGGCGTTGTCCAGCTGTGTCCAGGTGTTCTGTGTCCACTTGTGTCCATCTGCTCATGCGTGTGTCCACATGCCCGTGTCTGTGACTCTGGGTCTGTCTGTGTCCCCGTGTCCCCATGTCCGTGTGTCTGCATGTGTCCGTGTGTCCGTGTTTCCAGACCCCCATGTTCCTGTGTCCCCATGTCCCCGTGTTCATGTCCATGTGTCGATACAGGTCCATGTGTCCATGTCCCCATGTCCATCTCCCCATGTCACTGTGCCTGTGTCTCTCCATGTCCCCATGTCCCATGTCCCCATCCCAGTGTCTGCACATGTCCCCATGTCCATGTCCTCATGTCCATACCCAATATCCATGTCCCATGTCCCATGTCTCCATCCCCATGTCTGTACATGTCCCCACGTACATATCACCATGTCCATGTCCCCATGTCCATGTCCCCATGTCCATGTCCCATATCCATGTGCCCATGTCCCTGTGTCCCCATGTCCCCATGTCCTGTGACCCCATTCCTGTGTCTGTACATGTCCCCATGTCCCATGTCTCTGTCCCAGTATCTGTACGTGTCCTCGTGTCAACGTCCCCATGTCCCCTGTCCCCATCTCCATGTCTCTACATGTCCCCATGTCCCCATGTTCATGTCTCCATCCCTATGTCTGTACATGTCCCCATGTCCATGTCCCCATGTCCCATGTCCCCATTCCTGTGTCTGTCCATGTCCCCATGTCTCATGTCGCTGTCTCTGTGTCTTTACATGTCCCAATGTCCCCATTCATGTCCCCGTGTCCCTGTCCCAGCCGATGCCACCATCCGTGACCAGCAGCTGTCCCTGTGTCTGTCCCTGTCCCCATGTCCATGTCCCCACGATGTCCCCACGATGTCCCTGTGTCCCTGTCCCAGCCAATGCTGCCATCCGTGACCAGCAGCTGTCCCTGTGTCTGTCCCTGTGTCCCTGTGTCTGTCCGTGTCCCTGTGTCTGTCCCTGTGTCCCTGTGTCTGTCCCTGTTCCCATGATGTCTCCATGATGTCCCCATGGTGTCCCCATGTCCCCCTGTCCCAGCCGATGCCGCCATCCGTGACCAGCAGCTGTCCCTGTGTCTGTCCCTGCGTCCCTGTGTCTGTCCCTGTGTCCCCGTGTCTGTCCCTGTCCCCATGATGTCCCCATGATGTCCCCCTGTCCCAGCCGATGCCACCATCCGTGACCAGCAGCTGTCCCTGTGTCTGTCCGTGTCCCCGTGTCTGTCCCTGTCCCCACAATGTCCCCATGTCCCCCTGTCCCAGCCGATGCCACCATCCGTGACCAGCAGCTGTCCCCGTGTCTGTCCCTGTCCCCATGGTGTCCCCATGATGTCCCCCTGTCCCAGCCGATGCCGCCATCCGTGACCAGCAGCTGTCCCTGTGTCTGTCCCTGTGTCCCTGTGTCTGTCCCTGTCCCCACGATGTCCCCATGATGTCCCGGTGTCCCTGTCCCAGCCGATGCCGCCATCCGTGACCAGCAGCTCTCCTGGGTGCTCCGGTGGCTCCGCGAGTTCCGCGATGAGCAGCACCGCCCGGGGGACCTGGTGGCCTTCGATGTCCTCTGCGGGGACCTCAACTTCGACAACTGCTCCCGAGGTGGGGACGGGGGACACGGGGGGACACGGGAGGGGGACACGGGGGGACACACAGGGGCAGAGGTGTGGGACGCGAAGGGACACAGGCAGGGGACAGAGGGACATTGGGGGACATGGGAGGGGGACAGAGGGACACGGGAGAGGGACAGGGGACAGAGGGACATGGGGGGACACAGAGGGGCAGAGGTGTGGGACACGAAGGGACACAGGCAGGGGACAGAGGAGCCGGGTGGGGGACACGGGGACACACGGAGGGACAGGATGGGGGACAGGTGGCTCGTGAGTGGGGGACACACGGAGGGACATTGGGGGACACGGGTGGGCGGGAGGGACGTGGTGGGTCATGGGTGGGGGACAGTGGGGGACATCGGGGGGACACAGAATCACGGGGGGGACATCGGGGGGGGACACACGGGGGTGACAGCAGCGCCGTGTCCCCGGCAGGTGACAGCCAGAACCGGCGGCACGCCCTGTTCAAGGAGTTCTGGGACCCCGCGCGCCGCGACTCGGGCCAGGAGCAGCCCTGGGCCATCGGTGGGGACACCAGTGTCACCTCTGCCCGGGGAGCCCGGTGTCACCTCTGCCCGGGGACCCCAGTGTCACCTGTGTCTGGGGACCCCAGTGTCACCTCTGCCCGGGGACCCCGGTGTCACCTCTGCCCGGGGACACCAGTGTCACCTGTGTCTGGGGACACCAGTGTCACCTCTGCCTGGGGACCCCGGTGTCACCTGTGTCTGGGGACCCCAGTGTCACCTCTGCCCGGGGACCCCGGTGTCACCTCTGCCCGGGGACACCAGTGTCACCTGTGTCTGGGGGAGCGCACTGTCCCCTCCCTGTCCCCTGGGCTCCTGCTCACTCCCCGTCCCCTCCTGTCCCCTCCCTGTCCCCTAGGGTCCCGCTCATGTCCCTGTCCCCTCCCTGTCCCCTCCCCATGTCCGGGGTCCCGCTCATGTCCCTGTCCCCTGCTGTCGCCTGCTGTCCCCAGGGACGCTGCTCAACTACCTCAGGATCTACGAGGAGCCCGTGTCCACCCCTGAGGAGATGAGGAGGTGACAATGGGGACACTGGGGACACTGGGGGGGGGGGGGAGGAGAGGGTCCTCCACGCCTGTGTCACCGTGGCCCCTCTGCCACCATGTCCCCGTGTCCCCATGTCCCTCTGTGTCCCCGTGTCCCTCTGTGTCCCCGTGTCCCCATGTCCCTCTGTGTCCCCATGGCCACATGGCCGCCTGTCACTCTGTCCCCATGTCCCCGTGTTCCCATGTCCCTGTCACTCTGTCCTGTGTCCCCAAGTCCCCATGTCTGTCCCCATGTCCCCAATGTCCCCCTGTCCCTCAGGACACTGTCCCCAATGTCCCCATGTCCCTCAGGACACTGTCCCCATGTCCCCAATGTCCCCCTGTCCCTCAGGACACTGTCCCCATGTCCCCATGTCCCCATGTCCCTCAGGACACTGTCCCCAATGTCCCCATGTCCCCCTGTCCCTCAGGACACTGTCCCCCTGTCCCCCTGTCCCTCAGGACACTGTCCCCATGTCCCCCTGTCCCTCAGGACACTGTCCCCATGTCCCCGTGTCCCTCAGGACACTGTCCCCCTGTCCCCCTGTCCCTCAGGACACTGTCCCCAATGTCCCCATGTCCCTCAGGACACTGTCCCCATGTCCCCCTGTCCCTCAGGACCCTGTCCGAGCCGTGGGGACGCGAGCGGTTCCTGGCCGGTCCCATCCTGTCCTGTGTCCCCATGTCCCTGTCACTGTGTCCCACTGTGTCCCCATGTCCCCCTGTCCCTCAGGACCCTGTCCCCATGTCCCCATGTCCCCCTGTCCCTCAGGACCCTGTCCCCATGTCCCCTATGTCCCCCTGTCCCTCAGGACCCTGTCCCCAATGTCCCCCTGTCCCTCAGGACACTGTCCCCATGTCCCCATGTCCCCCTGTCCCTCAGGACCCTGTCCCCATGTCCCCAATGTCCCCATGTCCCTCAGGACCCTGTCCGAGCCATGGGGACGCGAGCGGTTCCTGGCCGGTCCCATCCTGTCCTGCGGGAGCCTGGACCCGATGGCCGCGCGGCCGTGGCAGGGCCGGAGAGTGGACAGAGCGCTGCTGAGGAGGGGGCCCACGCTGACCACTGTGAGTGACCGCTGGGAGCCCTCTGTGACCCCCCCAGTGACCCCCCCAATGACCCCTCAGTGACCCCCCAGTGACCCCCCCAGTGACCACTAGGATTCCACGCTGACCACTGTGAGTGACCGCTGGGAGCCCTCCGTGACCCCCCAATGACCCCTCAGTGACCCCCCAGTTAACCCCCCCAGTGACCACTAGGATTCCACGCTGACCACTGTGAGTGACCGCTGGGAGCCCTCCGTGACCCCTCCAGTGACCCCCCCCAGTGACCCCCCAGTGACCCCTCAGTGACCCCCCCCAGTGACCCCCTCAGTGACCCCCCCCAGTGACCACTGGGATTCCACGCTGACCACTGTGAGTGACCGCTGGGAGCCCTCTGTGACCCCCCAATGACCCCTCAGTGACCCCCCAGTTAACCCCCCCAGTGACCACTGGGATTCCACACTGACCACTGTGAGTGACCGCTGGGAGCCCTCCGTGACCCCCTCCGTGACCCCCCCAGTGACCCCTCAGTGACCCCCCCAGTGACCCCCCAGTGACCCCTCAGTGACCCCCCCCCCAGTGACCCCCCCAGTGACCACTGGGATTCCACGCTGACCACTGTGAGTGACCGCTGGGAGCCCTCCGTGACCCCCCCAGTGACCACCCCAATGACCCCTCAGTGACCCCCCAGTGACCCCTCAGTGACCCCCCCCAGTGACCACTGGGATTCCACACTGACCACCATGAGTGGTCCACTGCAACCCCAGTGACCCCTCATTGAACCCCCATTGACCTCCCTGGGACCCCACTCTGGCCACTCTAAGTGACCCCTGGAACCCACACTGGCCACCATGAGTGACCACTGGGACCCCAAGGACTCCCCCAATGAACCCCCAGTGACCCCCCAGTGACCCCTGTGACCCACGCTGGCCACCGTGAGTGACCCCCGGTGTCCTCAGTGACCGCTGGGACCTCCCAGTGACCCCCACAGTAAACACCCCAGTGACCCCACACTGACCACTGTGAGTGACCACTGGGAACGCCCTGTGACCCTCATGACCCCAGTGACCCCGCCCTGACCCCGCTGTCCCCACAGGAGGTCACCGGCTACTCGGTCATCACCGAGCTGGCCACAATGTCTGACCACCTGCCCGTGGCCCTGCGGCTGCGCCTGGGGCCCGCCGACCTCTGACCCCGGCACGGACACGGCGCTGGACACCGGGAGGGACACCGGGATGGACACGGCTCAGAGCTGAGAGTGTGGCCACGCTCTGGACACCGGGATGGACACTGGGATGGACACGGGGATGGACACTGGGATGGACACGGCTCAGAGCTGAGAGTGTGGCCACGCTCTGGACACCAGGCTGGACATGGGGCTGGACACCTGGCTGGACACTGGGATGGACACGGGGATGGGCACGGGGATGGACACTGGATGGACACGGGGATGGACACTGGGATGGACACTGGGATGGGCATGGGGATGGACACAGGGATGGACACGGGGATGGACACTGGGATGGACACTGGGATGGACACCTGGCTGGACACTGGGATGGACACAGGGCTGGACACGGGGATGGACACGGGGATGGACATGGGGCTGGACACTGGGATGGACATGGGGATGGACATGGGGCTGGACACCTGGCTGGACACTGGGATGGACACGGGGCTGGACATGGGGATGGACACTGAGATGGACACAGGGCTGGACACAGGGCTGGACACTGGGATGGACACCAGGCTGGACACAGGGATGGACACGGGATGGACACCGGGATGGACACTGGGCTGGACACCGGGATGGACACTGGGATGGACACTGGGATGGACACAGATCAGACCTGAGAGTGGCCACGCTTTGGAGACAGGGCTGGACACAGGGCTGGACACACAGGTGGACACACAGCTGGACACACAGCACTGGTCATGGGGCTGGACACAGCTCGGACCTGAGAGTGGCCACACTCTGGACATGGGGCTGGACACGGCACTGGCCACAGCTGTGACCCCAGTGTGACCCCAGTGTGACCATGGCTCTGGACACAGCAGCGGTCACTGCAGGGGACACTGGGGTGGACACAGCGCTGGACACAGCGCTGGACAATGCACTGGACACAGCCCTGGACACTGCACTGGACACAGCACTGGACACTGCACTGGACACAGCAGCGGTCACTGCAGGGGACACTGGGGTGGACACAGCCCTGGACACAGCACTGGACACTGCACTGGACACTGCACTGGTCACTGCAGGGGACACCTTGATGGACACTGCACTGGACACTGCCTGGACACAGCCCTGGACACAGCCCTGGACACTGCGCTGGACACAGCAGCGGTCACTGCAGGGGCAGGATCGGGGCAATATTGATCCCATATTGGTGCAGGATTGATCCGGTATTGGTGCAGGATTGGTGCAGTATTGATCTGGTATTGATCCGGTATTGGGGCAGGATCAGCCTGCTATTGATCTGACGTTGATTTGATATCAGTGCAGGATGGATCCAGCATTGATCCCTTATTGACACAGGATCAGCCTACTATTGATCTGATATTGATATGGTATTGGGGCAGGCTCAACCTGGTATTGATCTGACATTGATCGTGTATCAGTCCAGTATTGATCTGACATTGATTGGGTATCAGTGCAGGATTGACCCAGCATTGATCTGGTATTGGGGCAGGATTGGTGCAGTATTGATCTGACATTGATCGGGTATCAGTCCGGCACTGATCCAGCATAGATTGGGCATTAATCCATCATTGATCTGACATTGATCTGGTATTGGGGCAGCATCAGCCTGCTATTGATCTGACATTGATCTGGTATTGGGGCAGCATCAGCCTGCTATTGATCTGACATTGATCTGGTATTGGGGCAGGATCAGCCTGCTATTGATCTGACATTGATCTGGTATTGGGACAGGATCAGCCTGCTATTGATCTGACATTGATTGGGAATCAGTCAATGATGGACTCAGCATTGATCCGGTATTGAGGCAGTATTGATCTGCTATTGAACTGACATTGATTGGGAATCAGTCCATGATGGATCCAGCATTGATCGGGTATTGGGGCAGTATTGATCTGGTATTGATCTGACATGGATCGGGAATCATTGCAGCATAGATTGGGCATTAATCTGGCATTGACCCAGCATCGGTCTGTATTGATCCGGGATCGGCCCGGCATTGATTGGGCACTGCTCTGGCATCAGCCGGGCTTTGCTCTGGTGCTCTGCTGTCGGGATGAAGCTCATGAAGGAATTTTGCAAAAACTTAATTGAGTTTGGGACTTGAATGCCCAGGGAATGGGGAATGGGAATGGGAATGAGAGTGGGATTGGGAATGGGATTGAGAATGGATTGGGAATGGATTGGGATTGGGAATGGATTGGGAATGGATTGGATTGGGAATGGATTGGGATTGGATTGGGATTGGGAATGGATTGGGAATGGATTGGGATTGGGAATGGATTGGGAATGGATTGGGAATGGATTGGGAATGGATTGGGAATGGGAATGGATTGGGAATGGATTGGGATTGGGAATGGATTGGGAATGGGATTGGGAATGGATTGGGATTGGGAATGGATTGGGAATGGATTGGGAATGGATTGGGAATGGGAATGGATTGGGAATGGGATTGGGAATGGATTGGGAATGGATTGGGATTGGGAATGGATTGGGATTGGGAATGGGAATGGATTGGGAATGGATTGGGATTGGGAATGGATTGGGAATGGATTGGGATTGGGAATGGATTGGGATTGGGAATGGATTGGGAATGGATTGGGATTGGATTGGGAATGGATTGGGAATGGATTGGGATTGGGATTGGGATTGGGAATGGATTGGGATTGGGATTGGGAATGGATTGGGATTGGGAATGGATTGGGATTGGGAATGGATTGGGAATGGATTGGGATTGGATTGGGATTGGGAATGGATTGGGATTGGGAATGGATTGGGAATGGATTGGGAATGGATTGGGAATGGATTGGGATTGGGAATGGATTGGGAATGGATTGGGAATGGATTGGGATTGGATTGGGAATGGATTGGGAATGGATTGGGAATGGATTGGGAATGGATTGGGATTGGGATTGGATTGGGAATGGATTGGGATTGGGATTGGGAATGGATTGGGATTGGAATGGATTGGATTGGGAATGGATTGGGATTGGATTGGGATTGGAATGGATTGGGATTGGGATTGGAATGGATTGGGATTGGGAATGGATTGGGATTGGGAATGGGAATGGATTGGGAATGGATTGGGATTGGGAATGGATTGGGAATGGATTGGGATTGGGAATGGATTGGGATTGGGAATGGATTGGGAATGGATTGGGATTGGGAATGGATTGGGAATGGATTGGGAATGGATTGGGATTGGGAATGGATTGGGAATGGATTGGGAATGGATTGGGATTGGATTGGGATTGGATTGGAATGGATTGGGAATGGATTGGGAATGGATTGGGATTGGGAATGGATTGGGAATGGATTGGGAATGGATTGGGATTGGGAATGGATTGGGAATGGATTGGGATTGGGAATGGATTGGGATTGGGAATGGATTGGGATTGGGAATGGATTGGAATGGATTGGGATTGGGAATGGATTGGGAATGGATTGGGAATGGATTGGGATTGGAATGGATTGGGAATGGATTGGGATTGGGAATGGATTGGGAATGGATTGGGAATGGATTGGGAATGGATTGGGAATGGATTGGGAATGGATTGGGAATGGATTGGGATTGGGAATGGATTGGGAATGGATTGGGAATGGATTGGGATTGGGAATGGATTGGAATGGATTGGGATTGGAATGGATTGGGATTGGGAATGGATTGGGAATGGATTGGGATTGGGAATGGATTGGGAATGGATTGGGAATGGATTGGGAATGGATTGGGATTGGGAATGGATTGGGAATGGATTGGGAATGGATTGGGAATGGATTGGGATTGGAATGGATTGGGAATGGATTGGGAATGGATTGGGAATGGATTGGGAATGGATTGGGATTGGGAATGGATTGGGAATGGATTGGGAATGGATTGGGAATGGATTGGGATTGGGAATGGATTGGAATGGATTGGGAATGGATTGGGAATGGATTGGGATTGGAATGGGAATGGATTGGGAATGGATTGGGAATGGATTGGGAATGGATTGGGAATGGGAATGGATTGGGAATGGATTGGGAATGGATTGGGATTGGGAATGGATTGGGATTGGGAATGGATTGGGAATGGATTGGGAATGGATTGGGATTGGGAATGGATTGGGATTGGGAATGGATTGGGAATGGATTGGGATTGGGATTGGGAATGGATTGGGATTGGGAATGGATTGGGAATGGATTGGGAATGGATTGGGATTGGGAATGGATTGGGAATGGATTGGGAATG
Organism: Melospiza melodia melodia; assembly: GCF_035770615.1. Classification (NCBI taxonomy): domain Eukaryota; kingdom Metazoa; phylum Chordata; class Aves; order Passeriformes; family Passerellidae; genus Melospiza; species Melospiza melodia. Next base: position 84,171 of record NW_026948620.1, read on the forward strand.
GATTGGGATTGGGAATGGATTGGGATTGGGATTGGGATCGGGGGCACGGGGTCCGGCTCTGGCTCCACCTCAACGCCCAGGTCTGAATCCGGTGCTGATCCAGCATTTTCTCCGTATTGATCAAGCATTGATCTGGGATTGATCTGATATTGGTCCAGCATTGATCCATCATTGATCTGGCCTTGATTTGGCATTGATCTAGCCTTGGCTCACTTTTGAGTCAATATTGAGCTGGCATTGATCCAGTATTGATCTGGTATTGATCAGGCATTAATCCAGCATTGATTCAGCACTGATCAATCATTGGCTCAGTATTGATCCAGCATTGAACAAGCATTGATCTGCCATTGATCTCGTATTGATCCACTATCAAACCAGTGTCAATCTGTCATTGGCTTAGTTTTGATGTGGTATTGATCCGGCATTAATCCAGCATTGATCAGGCATTGATTCGGCATTGATCTGGCACTGACCCAGCATTGATCTGGTATTGATCCAGTATTGATCCAGCACTGATTCGGCATTGATCCAGCATTTGCTCAGTATTGATCCGGCATTGATTTGGCATTGATCCACCATTGATCCAGCATTGATCTGGCATTGATCCACCATTGATCCAGCATCAATCCAGCATCGATCCAGCATCTATTTGTTATTGATCCACCATTGATCCAGCATTGATCTGGCTTCAATCCAGTATCGATCCAGCCTCTCTCCAGTGGGGCTGGCACAGCCCCCATGGCACAGGGGGGTTCCCCCCACATTCCCAGATTCGGGGTCACTGGGTCGGCGTTCCCCCCCAGATCTGTGGGGCAGAGCTCTGGGGGGCTCTGTGGGGCTGGGGGGGGGTCCCTGGGGTCCCTGTTCTCCCCCAAGACACCAGACAGGAGTTGGGGGGCACAAGAAGCTTTATTGGAGGCTGAGGGGGGAACGGGGGGGAGACCCCCAAAGGGGGGAGCTGGGCCCCCCAATGGAGGGGCTGAGCTGGGCAGGGGGGGCTGCCCTATAGATTGTGAGTATCTAAATTAGGGGCTGCCCCATAGCGGGGTTAGGGGGCTGTCCTATAGCAGGGTCAGGGGGCTGCCCCATAGCAGGGTTTGGCAGGGGGCTGCCCATAGGGGGTGCATAGGGACGGGGGGCTGCCCCATAGTGGAGTTAGGGGGGTGCCCTATGGACTGTGCGTATCTAGGGGGGTCTGCCCCATAGCAGGGTTTGGCAGGAGGCTGCCCCATAGCAGGGTGAGAGGCTGCCCTATGGACTGTGCGTATCTAGGGGGGCTGCCCCATAGCGGGCTTGGGGGCTGCCCCATAGTGGGGTCAGGGGCTGCCCTATAGATTGTGAGCATCTAAATGAGGGGCTGCCCCATGGCAGGCTTGGGGCTGCCCTATAGCAGGGTTAAGGCGCTGCCCTATAGCAGGGTTAGGGAGCTGCCCCATAGCTGGGTGAGGGGCTGCCCTATAGATTGTGAGTATCTAAATGAGGGGCTGCCCCATAGCAGGCTTGGGGGCTGCCCTATAGCAGGGTTAGGGAGCTGCCCCATAGCTGGGTGAGGGGCTGCCCTATGGATTGTGCGTATCTAAAGGGAGGGGGCTGCCCCATAGCAGGCTTGGGGGCTGCCCCATACTGGGTCAGGGCCTGCCCTATAGCAGGTGCATAGATGGGATGGGGGCTGCCCCATAGCTGGGTGAGGGGCTGCCCTATAGATTGTGCATATCTAGAGGGGCGGCTGCCCCAAAGCAGGCTTGGGGGCTGCCCTATAGCAGGGTTAAGGCGCTGCCCCATAGCAGGGTCAGGGGGCTGCCCCATAGCGGAGTTATGGGGCTGCCCTATGGACTGTGCGTATCTAGAGGAGGGGCTGCCCCATAGGCTGTGCATAGCTGGAGTGGGTGGGAGGCTGCCCCATAGCAGGGTCAGGGCTGCCCCATAGCAGGGTTTGGGAGGGGGTGCCCCATAGAGGGGTCAGGGGCTGCCCCATAGCAGGGATGGGGGCTGCCCCATAGCAGGTGCATAGATGGGATGGGGGGCTGCCCCATAGCGGAGGTAGGAGGGTGACCTATAGGCTGTGCGTATCTAGGGGGGGCTGCCCCATAGCAGGGATGGGGGCTGCCCTATAGGCCGTGCCTGTCTAGCAATGGGGCGCTGCCCTATGGGCCGTGCATAGCTGCAATGCGTGGGGGGCTGCCCCATAGCAGAGCTAGAGGGGTGACCTATAGACTGTGCATAGCTGGAGTGGGTGGGGGGCTGCCCCATAGCAGGGTCAGGGAGCTGCCCCACAGTGGAGTTAGGGGGTGCCCTATAGGCCGTGCATAGCTGGAGTGGGTGGGGGGCTGCCCCATAGCAGAGCTAGAGGGGTGACCTATAGACCGTGCATATCTAAAGGGGGGGCTGCCCCATAGCGGGGTCAGGGAGCTGCCCCACAGTGGAGTTAGGGGGTGCCCTATAGGCTGTGCAGAGCTGGAGTGGGTGGGGGGCTGCCCCATAGCAGGGTTTGGGAGGGGATGCCCTATAGGGGGGTTGAGGGGCTGCCCCATAGACTGTGCGTACCTAAAGGGGAGGCTGCCCCATAGCAGGTGCCCTATAGCAAGTGCA
>NW_026948621.1:0-85485 GCF_035770615.1 Melospiza melodia melodia
TGGTCCAGGGGGGGTATCTGGGGGGGGATGTGGGGGGGATCTGAGGGGGTCTGGGGGCGTCTCGGGGTGTCCGAGGCTGCTCTGAGGGTCAGGGGTCTCGGGGGAGCTTCTGGGTTTGGGGTCTCGGGGCGGTTCGGGGGGGTCTCGGGGCGGTTCGGGGGGGTCTCAGGGCGGTTGGGGGTCTCGGGGGAGCTTCTGGGTTTGGGGGTCTCGGGGCGGTTCAGGGGGGTCTCAGGGTGGTTTGGGGGGGGTCCCCACCAATCCCACCCCCCCCTATTTATACCCCCTCCCCCCAGGAGTTGGACAACCTCAACCAGTGGGGGCTGAACATCTTCAGGGTCTCCGAGTTCTCCAACAACCGCTCCCTGAGCTGCATCATGTTCACCATCTTCCAGGTGACCCCAAAACTGCCCCCGGCACCCCGAAACTGCCCCGGGACCCCAAAACTGCCCCTGGGACCCCGAAAATACCCCCGGGACCCCGAAACTGCCCCTAGCACCCCAAAAATACCCCCGGGACCCCAAAACTGCCCCTAGCACCCCGAACTGCCCCCGGCACCCCGAAACTGCCCCCGGGACCCCCAAAAATACCCCCGGCACCCTGAAACTGCCCCCGGCACCCCGAAACTGCCCCCGGCACCCCGAAACTGCCCCCGGGACCCCAAAAATACCCCTGGCACCCCGAAACTGCCCCCGGCACCCAAAACTGCCCCCGGCACCCCGAAACTGCCCCCGGGACCCCCAAAACTGCCCCCGGGACCCCGAAACTGCCCCCGGGACCCCCAAAACTGCCCCCGGGACCCCAAAACTGCCCCCGGCACCCCGAAACTGCCCCCGGCACCCCCAAAACTGCCCCCGGGACCCCGAAACTGCCCCCGGCACCCCGAAACTGCCCCCGGGACCCCGAAACTGCCCCTGGGACCCAAAAACTGCCCCTGGGACCCCGAAACTGCCCCTGGGACCCCAAAAATACCCCTGGGACCCCAAAACTGCCCCTGGACCCCCAAAACTGCCCCCAGACCCCTTGACACAAACCCCAAAAACACCCCTGGCACCCCAAAACTGCCCCTGGGACCCCAAAAATACCCCTGGCACCCCAAAACTGCCCCGGGACCACCTGAGCCCCCTCCCCTGCTTGTGGGTGTTTTTTGGGTACATTTTGGCTGTGTTTGGGTGTGTTGTGGCTGTATTTTGGGTTAATTTGGGGTAGATTTGTGTACGTTTTGCGTACCAGGAGCGTGACGTGGTGCGCGCCTTCGCTGTACATTTTGGGTGGTTTTGGGTACATTTTGGGTTTATTTGGGTACATTTTGGGTACATTTTGGGTACATTCCCATCCTCAGGAGCGTGACCTGGTGCGCGCCTTTGCCATCCCCGAGCGGGCTCTGCTGGGCTGAGTTTGGGTTAATTTTGGGGTGGTTTTGGGTGCATTTTGGGTACATTTGGGTACAGTTTGGGTTTATTTGGGTACATTTTGGGGATATTTGGGTACATTCCCATCCCCAGGAGCGTGACCTGGTGCGCGCCTTCGCCATCCCCGAGCGGGCTCTGCTGGGCTGAGTTTGGGTTCATTTTGGGTGGTTTTGGGTACATTTTGGGTATATTTGGGTACATTTTGGGTGGTTTTGGGTACATTTTGGGTTTATTTGGGTACATTTTGGGTGGTTTTGGGTACATTTTGGGTACATTCCCATCCCCAGGAGCGTGACCTGGTGCGCACCTTTGCCATCCCCGAGCACGCTCTCCTGGGCTGAGTTTGGGTTCATTTTGGGTGGTTTTGGGTCCCCAGGAGCGTGACCTGGTGCGCACCTTTGCCATCCCCGAGCGGGGCTCTCCTGGGCTGAGTTTGGGTTAATTTTGGGTGGTTTTGGGTACATTTTGGGTACATTTGGGTACATTTTGGGTTTATTTGGGTACATTTGGGTACATTTTGGGTTTATTTGGGTACATTTTGGGGATATTTGGGTACATTTTGGGGATATTTGGGTACATTCCCATCCCCAGGAGCGTGACCTGGTGCGCACCTTTGCCATCCCCGAGCGGGCACGCCTGGGCTGAGTTTGGGTTCATTTTGGGTGGTTTTGGGTCCCCAGGAGCGTGACCTGGTGCGCACCTTTGCCATCCCCGAGCCGGCTCTCCTGGGCTGTGTTTGGGTTAATTTTGGGTGGTTTTGGGTGCATTTTGGGTACATTTTGGCTCTGTTTGGGTACCAGGAGCGTGACCTGGTGCGCACCTTCGCCATCCCCGAGCGGGCACTCCTGGGCTGAGTTTGGGTTAATTTTGGGTGGTTTTGGGTCCCCAGGAGCGTGACCTGGTGCGCACCTTTGCCATCCCCGAGCGGGCACTCCTGGGCTACGCCCGGGCCCTGGAGCAGCACTACCACCCCGACGTGGCGTACCACAACAGCCTGCACGCCGCCGACGTGCTGCAGTCCACGCACGTGCTGCTGGCCACCCCTGCCCTCGACGTGAGACCCCAGACCCGCGGGGGGGCCGTAAACGGGTGGGAGGATCCATAAGTGGGACGGGGTCTCCTCTATGGGTGGTGGGAGCCACCGTAGGGACCTGATCAGGGGTGGTGGGCACCAGTTCTGGGTGTGATTTTGGGGTGAGGGGGACCCGTAATGGGGTGGGAGGGCCCCATAAATGGAGGGGATTCCATAAATGGGGAGGGGGATCCAAAAGTGGGAAGGGGGTCCGTAAATGGGTGGGGACCTCAAAAGTGCACGAGGGGACCCATAAATGGGTAATGGGATCCGTAAATGGCTGGGAGGGTCCCATAATTGGGCGGTGGGAACCCATAAATGGGTGGTGGGATCCATAAATGGGAGGGGTCCCTAAATGGCTGGGGGGTTTTGGGGGGGTCTGAGGGTGTCCCTGTCGCCCATCCCAGGACGTCTTCACCGACCTGGAGGTCTTGGCCGCCCTCTTTGCTGCCGCCATCCACGACGTCGACCACCCCGGCGTGTCCAACCAGTTCCTCATCAACACCAGTGGGTGCCAGGGGCTCCCGGGGGGGGTCCCTCCCTGTGTCCCGGGGGGTCCCAGGGCTCCCTCCCTGTGACCCGGGGCTCCCTCTTTGCCCCCAGACTCGGAGCTGGCGCTGCTCTACAACGACGAGTCGGTGCTGGAGAACCATCACCTGGCCGTGGGCTTCAAGCTGCTGCAGGAGCAGGACTGCGACATCTTCCAGAACCTGAGCCGGCGGCAGCGGCAGGCGCTGCGCCAGATGGTCATCGACATGGTCAGTGCCTGAAATGGTGATAAAACACCCCAAAATCCTGATAAAATACCCCAAAATCATGATAAAACAACCCAGGCGCTGCGCCAGATGGTCATCGACATGGTCAGTGCCTGAAATCGTGATAAAACACCCCAAAATCCTGATAAAATACCCCAAAATCCTGATAAAACACCCCAAAATCCTGATAAAACACCCCAGGCGCTGCGCCAGATGGTCACCGACATGGTCAGTGCCTGAAATCGTGATAAAACACCCCAAAATCCTGATAAAACACCCCAAAATCCTGATAAAACACCCCAGGCGCTGCGCCAGATGGTCACCGACATGGTCAGTGCCTGAAATGGTGATAAAACACCCCAAAATCCTGATAAAACAAACACCCCAAAATCCTGATAAAATACCCCAGGCGCTGCGCCAGATGGTCATCGACATGGTCAGCGCCTAAAATCGTGATAAAACACCCCAAAATCCTGATAAAACACCCCAAAATCCTGATAAAACACCCCAAAATCCTGATAAAACGCCCCAAAATCCTGATAAAACACCCCAAAATCCTGATAAAACACCCCAAAATCCTGATAAAACACCCCAAAATCCTGCTAAAATACCCCAGGCGCTGCGCCAGATGGTCGTCGACATGGTCAGCACCCAAAACCCGGCTAAAACACCCCAAAAATCCTGCCCTGAAAACACCCCAAAACCCCTTGAACAGCCCCAGGTGGTCATCGACACGGTCAGCATCCAAAACACTCCCAAAGACCCCCAAAATTCCCCCTCAATGCCTTGAAAATCCCTCCTGGACCCCCCCAGCCCTGCCCTGGGCCCCCCCGAAAAAACCCCAAAACCCCCTGAATCCCCACCCAAATTCCCCCCCCAGCACGGTCCGCTGACCCTGCCAGCCCCCCAAATCCCCCCCAAATCCCCCCCCAGATGCCCCCCCTGAAGCCCCTCTGTGCCCCCCAGGTGCTGGCCACGGACATGTCCAAGCACATGAGCCTCCTGGCCGACCTCAAGACCATGGTGGAGACCAAGAAGGTGACGAGCTCGGGCGTGCTGCTGCTGGACAACTACACCGACCGCATCCAGGTGGGTGGGGACCCCGAAAACGGGGCACGGGGGGGGGTCCTGGCGTGGACCTGGGGGGTCCCCAAGGGGGTCTCGGGGAGGTTTCAGTGGTCCCCGAGGTGTCCTATGGGGGTCCCTGAGCTGCGCTGCGGGACGTGTGGAGCCTGAGGGGCTCCAGGCCATTCTCGAGGTGGCCCTGGTGGCACCGCTGTCCCCAAGGTGGCCCAGGTGGCCCTGTCTGGCCGCCCCCAGGTGACGCAGGTGACGTCCCGTGCCCAGGTGCTGCGGAACATGGTGCACTGCGCCGACCTGAGCAACCCCACGAAGCCGCTGGCGCTGTACCGGCAGTGGACGGAGCGGATCATGGAGGAGTTCTTCAGGCAGGGCGACCGGGAGCGGAGAGCGCGGCATGGAGATCAGCCCCATGTGCGACAAGCACAGCGCCTCGGTGGAGAAATCGCAGGTGAGGGACACCTGGGGACACCTGAGATACACCTGGGGACATGGGGACACCTGGGGACATGGGGGGTACATGGAGATCAGCCCCATGTGCGACAAGCACAGCGCCTCGGTGGAGAAATCGCAGGTGAGGGACACCTGGGGACACCTGAGATACACCTGGGGACATGGGGACACACCTGGGACATGGGGGGTACAAGGCATGAGGGTATGGGGTCATGGAGATCAGCCCCATGTGCGACAAGCACAGCGCCTCGGTGGAGAAATCGCAGGTGAGAAACACCTGGGGACACCTGGGGCACCTGGGCACACACCTGGGGACATGGGCACACACCTGGGGACACACCTGGGGCGACACAACAGGATCAGCCCCAGGTGTGACAGCGCCGCCAGCAGGAAATCACAGCTGCAGGTCCCTGCGACGTCCCCCCTGTCCCAATGTCCCCTCAGTGTCCCCCTCAGTGTCCCCGTTTGCAGGTCGGGTTCATCGATTCCGTGTCACCCTGGCTGTCCCCAGTGTCCCCTGCCCAGGTCGGGTTCATCGATTTCGTGGTGCAGCCGCTCTGGGAGGCCTGGGCCGAGCTTGTTCACCCCGAGATGTCCCAGGGCTGTCCCTCTGTCCCCAGTGTCACCCTGGCTGTCCCCTCACTGTCCCCAGTGTCCCCTCACTGTCCCCTGCCCAGGTCGGGTTCATCGATTTCGTGGTGCAGCCGCTGTGGGAGGCCTGGGCCGAGCTGGTTCACCCACAGATGTCCCAGTGCTGTCCCTCTGTCCCAGGGCTGTCCCTCTGTCCCAGGGCTGTCCCCTCTGTCCCAGTGTCACCCTGGCTGTCCCAGTGTCCCCAGTGTCCCCTCACTGTCCCCAATGTCCCTCCCCAGGTCGGGTTCATCGATTTCGTGGTGCAGCCGCTGTGGGAGGCCTGGGCCGAGCTGGTTCACCCCGACGCGCGGGAGATGCTGCGGGCGCTGCACGAGAACCGCGAGTGTGGTTCCGGCTGCGGGCCCCGCTCAGCCCCGAGCCCCCCCCGGCACCGGGACCCCCCCCGGGCCCCCCCCGCTTCCGCTTCGAGCCCCCCCCGGACGGGGAGGGGGAGGGGCGGGACCCCCCCCCGGAGCCCCCCGGGACCCCCCCGGGGAGACCCCCCGAGGAGGGGGAGGGGCGGGGGGAGCCCCCCCCGTGAGGGGGAGGGGAGGGGGCGCGGGGGGGGGCCCGGGATGGCACCGGGGGGGGTGGGGGGGGGGTTATGGGGGGGGTGTTTGTTTTGGTTAATTTTATTTATTATTTTTAGTTTTTAATTTGTATTTCTCTAATTTTTGTTTTTATTATTTTTATTCATTATTATTTTTATTCATTATTATTTTTATTCATTATTATTTTTATTCATTATTATTACTGATTATTTTTATTTAGATTCTTTTTATTTAGATTCTTTTTATTTAGATTCTTTTTATTTCCATTATTTTTATTAATTATTTCTATTTATTATTTCAATTGGGATGATTTTTTTTAATTTATTTTTTCATTGACATTATTTTTTATTCGGGTTTCTTTTTTTTCCGTTATTTTTATGCATTTATATTTTGATTATATTCATTGATTATTTTTATTTAGTATTTTTACTGGGATTGGTTTTATTTATTATTTTTTATTTGGGATTATTTTTATTATTTTTATGTAACATTTTTATTGAGATTGTTTTTATTCAGACTTTTTTCCATTTGAATTATTTTTATTGGAATTTTTTAAATTGTCATTTTTTCCTTTTGGGCGATTTTTATTGGGATTATATTTTTTTATTTGGATGATTTTTATTGGGATCGTTTTCATTGAAGTTTCATTTTATTGCAATTTTTTCCATTGGAATTATTTTTATTTGGTATTTTTTAAAAATTGGAATAATTTATTTTTATGAGACTTCTTCTCACCAGAATTGCTTTCATCGGAATTATTTTAATCAGATTTTTTAAATTGGAATTTTCTTCTTATTTTTTAAGAATTCTTTTATTGAATTCTTTTTATTGGGATTGTTTTATTGGAATTCTTTTTATTGGGATTCTTTTACTGGAATGGTTTTACTGGGATAATTTCAATGAGATTGTTTTCATTGGAATTATTTTGATTATTTTTTTAATCAGAATTATTTTAATGGGATTATTTAATCGGAATAATTTCCACTGGAATGATTTTACTGGAATGATTTTAGTGGAATTATTTATTCAGAATTATTTAATCAGAATAATTTATCAGAGTTATTTAATCAGAATTATTTTCTAGTAGAGTTATTTTTTACTGGAGGGATTTTATTTGGATTCCTTTATCAGAGTTATTTTTATCGGAATTATTTTTACCAGAATTATTTTTTATCTGAATCATGATTTTATCAGGATTATTTTTATCTGAATTATGATTTTACTGGGATCCTTTTTATTGGAATTCATTATTTTATTGAATAATTTTTATTGGGATTATTTTATCAGAATTATTTTTATCAAAATCATGATTTTATTTGGATTCTTTTTATCGGGATTATTCCATCAGAATTATTTTCATCTGAATCATTATTTTATGGGGATTATTTTATTGGCATTTGTTTTTTATCAGAATTATTTTATTTGGATTATTTTATCATAATTATTTTTATAAGGATTAGTTTATTGAATTATTTTTATTTGGGTTTATTTTATTTGTGTTGTTTCATTAGAATTATTTTTATCATTGATTTTATTGGATTATTTTATTTGGTTTATTTTTATTGGAATGATTTTATTGGATTCTTTATTTGCATTATTTCCACCTGATTCATTTCGGGGTTCATTTGGGGGGGGGGGGGGGTCGTGGGAGGGGAATTTTTATTCTATTTTTTAAAAAACTCGAAAAGACAAAAAAAGGAGGAAAATTCCCCCCCAGAAGAGACCGGGGACCCCAAAAAAGGGGAGACCCCAAAAAAGGGGAGAGACCCCAAAAAGGGGAGACCCCAAAAAGGGGAGACCCCAAAGGGGGGAGACCCCAAAAAAGGGGGGAGACCCCAAAGAGGGGACCCCAAAGGGGGGAGAGACCCCAAAAAGGGGAGACCCCAAAAAAGGGGAGAGACCCCAAAAAGGGGAGAGACCCCAAAGAGGGGAGACCCCAAAGGGGGGCTCCCCAAAAGCCATTAATGGGGGGGCGGGGCAGAGCCCCCAAATTCGGGGGTTTTCCCCCCAAACTTTCCCCGCTTTGCACAGGGACCCCTCGCCCCCCGCCAGGCGCAGCAATACCGGGGGACCCCTCCCCAATTTCGGGGGGGCTCCTGACCCCAAAATTCCGATTTTATTTTTTGGGGGTGGGGGGGGGGGGGGGGGGGGGTCCCCATTTCTGGCCCTGCTGTAGCACTGGGGGGGAGGGGGGGGGGGGAGAGGATGTGGGGGGTGGTCCTCACCCCTCCCCCACCCCCCCCCAAACCCCATCCGAATTTGGGGAGGGGTCGCGCGGGGGGGGGGGGGCGGGGTCGTGCAGAGCTTTTATTTTTGTACCGGCGGCGGCGGGCGGCGCTGAAAATCGCGGGAATCGTGGGGAGGGGGGACCCCGAAACCCCCCCAAAAAAACCCCAAAACCCTCGCGGGGGGGCCGGGGGGCGACCCCCACCCACCCACACCTTGTCAGCCCCTCCTCCCGCCAGCGGCTCCAATAAAGCGGAGAGGGGAAAGCGCCCGGGGGTCGTTCTGGGGTCTGGGGGGCTTTGGGGATTTTTGGGGGTCTCTGATTTTTTTTTTGGGGGGTGCTGTGGTGGTCTTGGGGATCCCGGGTGGGATCTGGCCGTATTGGGGAGGGGGTCCTGGGGTGTTTTAGGGGGGGTTCCGGTGTGAGGGGGGGGTCCTGGGGTCTCCCCTGCCCGGAACCATCGCGGGCCGGAACGGCCGCGGCGGTGAGCGCGGGGCCGGAGGGGGAACGGACCGGGCGGAACCATCGCAGCCGGAGCGCGGGGGGGAGCCGGTGCCGAGCGGGACGGGGACGGTACCGGGAGAGCCCCGGGGGCGGGGGCGGGACCGGGGGGGGTCCCCTGGGGGCGGGGCCTTTCCCGGCAGAGCGGGGGTCGGTACCGGGAGGGTCCCTGAGCGGGGGGGTTCCTGGGGTGGGGCCGGTACCGGGACGGCTCCGAGCGTCCCTCAGAACCCGCGCGTCCGTCCCGGCAGCGAGAGGGCCCGGAATGGACGAGCCCCGGCCCCCGGTGAGTCCCGTCATTCCCCCGGTGCCGGTTCCGGTTCCGGTGTCCGTTCCGCCGGTGCCCCCCCCGGTCCCCTCAGACGTGCAGGAGGTTCCGGAGCCGCTGCCGGGAGGCTCCGTGACGGTGCCCGAGCCCCCCGGGAACGGTGCGGACACGGCCCCGGGTGGGTCGGGGGTCTCTGGGGCTGGGCTGCCAGGTAACCCAAAACCCCAAAAATGTACAAACGTACCCCAAAAATGTACCTGGGACCCCAAAAATGTACAAATGTACCCCAAAAATATCCCTCGGAACCCCAAAAACGTACCTGGGGAAGGGCCTGACACACCTGAAAAACGCACCTGGGCTGGGGAGGGGGGCAAATAAAACCAAAAAATGGCTCTGGGAGAGGGGGGGGGATAAACCCCCAAAAACGTACCTGGAAGAGGGGAAATAAACTCCAAAATTCACCTGGGTGTGGGGGAATAAACCCCAAAATGTTCCTGGGAGGGGGCGATAAAGGGGCTGGGCCCGGGGGAGCCCCCGGAGCCTCGCTGGGCTGCGAGAACCCCAAATGAAAATGGGGAGACCCCGATTGGTGCCCTGGGATTTTGGGGAGCCTCCTGGGGCTTTGGGATTGTCGTGGAATTTTGGGGAGCCCCCAAAGATTTTTGGGATTCTCCAGGGATTTGGAATCCCCCCCAGGGATTTTGGGGATCCCCAGGGATTTTGGGAGCCCCCAGGGAATTTTGGAATCTCCCCAAAGATTTTGGGATCCCCAGGGATTTCGGATTCCCCCTGGGAATGTGGGATCCCTTGGGGATTTTTTGGGATCCCCAGGGATTTTTGGGGATTCTCAGGGGTTTTGGGACCCCCCCAGCCCCCCCCCCCGGAAGCCCCCAGCCCCCCGAGGACCCCTCAGGTGTGAAACCCTCCCGTTTATTGAGGCTCCAGCCGGAGCGATCCCGCTCGGCGCCGCCCGCCCCGCTCGGGGCCAAACCCGCGGATTTTGGGATTTTTTGGGGATTTTGGTACATTCGGCCCCTTCCCGGCGGGGTTCCCATCCCGGGGGGGGGGGGGGGGGGTCCCGGGGGGATTCTCACACCCCCCCCCCCCCAATCCAGCGGTAAAAAAACGGCCCCTCCCCCCCTTCCCCGCACAAAAACAAAACAACACAAAAAAAAACAAAAAAACCCAAAAAAACCCCCAAAATCCCCTGTGGAGCGGGGGGAAAGGGGGGGGCAGGGAGGGACCCCCGGGGCGGGCGGGCGGGGTGGGGGGGGGTCCCCGTGTCCCCGGTTTTGGTTTGTGTCTGGTGGGTGGGGCCGGGGGGGGCCCTTCAGCTGCCGTAGTGCATCGTGTTGGTGGTGATGGACATGGGGGAGGCCATGGAGATGGGGGGGCCCCCCATGGTGAACTGGCTCTGCAGGGGCGGGTAGTGCGAGCTGGAGCCGGCGGTCTGGGCGCTCGAGGAACCTGGGGGGGAAATGGAAATGGGGGTTAATGGGGGGCTTTGGGGGGAAATGGGAAATGGGGGGGCATTGGGGGCATTGGGGGGTACACAGGGACATGGGGGGCACAGGGGGGCAGTGCGAGCTGGAGCCGGCGGTCTGGGCGCTCGAGGAACCTGGGGGGAAATGGAAATGGGGTTAATGGGGGGCAGTGGGGGGCAATGGGAAATGGGGGGCATTGGGGGGCATTGGGGGTACACAGGGGTCAGGGGGGCACAGGGGGGTAGTGCGAGCTGGAGCCGGCGGTCTGGGCGCTCGAGGAACCTGGGGGGGAAAATGGGAAATTGGGTTAATGGGGGGCTTTGGGGGGCAATGGGGGGCAATGGGGAAATGGGGGGCAATGGGGCACAGGGGGGCAGTGCGAGCTGGAGCCGGCGGTCTGGGCGCTGGAGGAACCTGGGGGGGAAAAGGGAAATGGGGTTAATGGGGGGCTTTGGGGGGCAATGGGAAATGGGGGGCATTGGGGAAATGGGGGTTAATGGGGGGCAATGGGAAATGGGGGGCATTGGGGGCATTGGGGGTACACAGGGACATGGGGGGCACAGGGGGTAGTGCGAGCTGGAGCCGGCGGTCTGGGCGCTCGAGGAACCTGGGGGGGAAACAGGGAAATGGGGGTTAATGGGGGGCTTTGGGGGTTAATGGGGGGCTTTGGGGGGCAATGGGGGGCAATGGGGGGGCATTGGGGGCACAGGGGGTAGTGCGAGCTGGAGCCGGCGGTCTGGGCGCTCGAGGAACCTGGGGGGGAAAAGGGAAATGGGGTTAATGGGGGGCAATGGGGGGCAATGGGGAAATGGGGGGCAATGGGGGCACAGGGGGTAGTGCGAGCTGGAGCCGGCGGTCTGGGCGCTCGAGGAACCTGGGGGGGAAACAGGGAAATGGGGTTAATGGGGGGCAATGGGGGGCATTGGGGGTACACAGGGACATGGGGGGCACAGGGGGGCAGTGCGAGCTGGAGCCGGCGGTCTGGGCGCTTGAGGAACCTGGGGGGGAAAATGGGAAATGGGGGTTAATGGGGGGCATTGGGGGTAATGGGAAATGGGGGGCATTGGGGAAATGGGGGGCAATGGGGGCACAGGGGGGCAGTGCGAGCTGGAGCCGGCGGTCTGGGCGCTCGAGGAACCTGGGGGGGAAATGGAAATGGGGTTAATGGGGGGCTTTGGGGGGCAATGGGAAATGGGGGGCATTGGGGGGCAATGGGGGGCATTGGGGAAATGGGGGTACACAGGGGTCAGGGGGGCACAGGGGGGCAGTGCGAGCTGGAGCCGGCGGTCTGAGCACTCGAGGAACCTGGGGGGGAAACAGGGAAATGGGGGTTAATGGGGGGCTTTGGGGGGCAATGGGAAATGGGGGTACCCAGGGACATGGGGGGCAATGGGGGGCACAGGGGGGGCAGTGCGAGCTGGAGCCGGTGCCGGTCTGAGCGCTGGAGGAGCCTGGGGGGAAAATGGGGGTTAATGGGGGGCAATGGGGGGCAATGGGAAATGGGGGTCAGTGGGGGCAATGGGGCACACAGGGGAAATGGGGGTCAGTGGGGGGACACTGAGGGGCAATGGGGAAATGGGGGGCAATGGGGGGTACACAGGGACATGGGGGGCACTGGGGGACATTGGGGGTACACAGGGACATGGGGGGCATTGGGGGTACACAGGGGTCAGGGGGGGCACTGGGGGACATTGGGGGTACACAGGGACATGGGGGGCATTGGGGGCACAGGGGGGGCAGTTGGCGCCGGTGCTGGTCTGAGCACTCGAGGAGCCTGGGGGGCACAGGGGGAAATGGGGGGGGCACAGGGGGCAATGGGGGGGCACACAGGGACATGGGGGGCAATGGGGGGGCACACGGGGGTGGGCCTGGGGGGGTTTATCTGGGGAGGGGGCTCGGGGGTACCTTGCACGATGCCCGTGCTCATGATGGAGCCCATCCTGGAGTGGGTGTGTGGTTCACGATGCCGGTGTTGGCTGCGGCGGGGGGGGGGGGGGGCATGGTGAGGCCGGGGGGGGTGTGAGACCCCCGAGACCCCCACCCTCACCGTGGGACCCCCACCCGAGTCCCGAGACCCCCCACCCTCACCGTGGGACCCCCACCCGAGTCCCGAGACCCCCACCCTCACTGTGGGACCCCCACCCTCACCGTGAGACCCCCACCCTCACCGTGGGACCCCCACCATCACCGTGGGGACCCCCACCATCACCGTGAGACCCCCCACCCTCACCGTGGGGACCCCCCACCCTCACCGTGAGACCCCCCACCCTCACCGTGGGACCCCCACCCTCACTCTGAGACCCCCACCCTCACCGTGGGACCCCCCACCCTCACTGTGGGACCCCCACCCGAGTCCTGAGACCCCCACCCTCACCGTGAGACCCCCCACCCTCACTGTGAGCCCCCCCCCTCACCCCGAGCCCCCCCACTCACTCACCCAGGGGGATCAGGTTGTTGTGCCCCACGTTGGAGCCCCCGGCGATGACGCTGCTCAGGTCGTAGGCAGCCGGCATTCCTGTGTGGGGAGGGGGTCAGGGACCCCCAAAATGGGGGGCGGGCCCCCCCAGGACCCTCCCACACCCTCCAGGACACCCCCAAAGCCCCCAGACCCACCGGCCCACGGCCATGCCCCGTGCTCATGTTGTAGCTGCTGCCCGTGCTCCACATGTTCTCTGACGGGGACGTGTAGTGGGAGCCGGGCGGGGGCGAGGGGGGTCGTGCCCGTGTACCTGGGGATGGGGGAGGGGGGTGTCAGGGCTTGGGGGGGGGTCCCGGGGGGCCCCCCGGCCCCGCAGCCCCCCCCGGCCCTACCTGAAGAAGGGATTTTTCAGGTCCAGCAGGTTGGAGGATTTGGAGCCCGTCTGGTCCACCTGGGCCACGATGCTGATGTCGTAGCTCTGTCTGGGGAGGGGGGCACACCGTGAGACCCCCTCCCCAAATATACACCTGAGAGGGGCTGGGACCCCTCCCCAGATACACCTGAGAGGGGCTGGGACCCCCGAATGGGGACACAGAGACCCCCAAAGTGCAGCCAAGGGTGGGTTCTGAGACCCCAAAGTGCAGCCAAGGTGCACAGAGACCCCAAAGTGCCCCCCCAGTTATAAAAACAGCCCCAAAACTGGGCCAGGGCCACCCCCAGCCCTGGAACTGGGCCAGGCCCCCCCATCTGGGCCAAACTGGGCCAGGCCCCCCCACCTTACCCCAAACTGGGCCAGGCCCCCCCCATCCCAGCCCAGCTCCAGAGGCAGCAGCGGATCCAGCACAGCCCAAACCCCGACACGGCTGGGGGGGATTGGGGACCCCCCCAAACCTGCCCCAAGCCCCCCAGATCCCCCCTGTGCCCCCCAGATCCCCCCTGCGCCCCCAGAACTGCCCCGAATCCCCTCAATTCCCCCCCAGACCCCTCCCAAAGCCCCCCAGAGCCCCCTGCCCACCTCTTGTTGGCGATGAGCAGGCAGGTCCCTGAGAGCGTGTCGCCTGTGCGCCCCCAGAACTGCCCCAGAACAGCCCCAAATCCCCTCAAACAGCCCCCAAAGCCCCCCAGACCCCTCCCCAAGCCCCCCAGACCCCCTCCCCAAGCCCCCCAGAGCCCCCTGCCCACCTCTTGTTGGCGATGAGCAGGCAGGTCCCTGAGAGCGTGTCGTCTGTGCGCCCCCAGAACTGCCCCAGAACAGCCCCAAATCCCCTCAAACAGCCCCCAAAGCCCCCCAGCCCCCTCCCCAAGCCCCCCAGACCCCTCCCCAAGCCCCCCAGAGCCCCCTGCCCACCTCTTGTTGGCGATGAGCAGGCAGGTCCCTGAGAGCGTGTCGCCCGCCTTGGCGAAGAGCGGCGACTGGAACAGGCAGCGCACCTGGTACCAGTGGGTCAGCGGCTCCGTGGGGGCCGTGGAGAGCCACACCGTCATTCTGGGGGGGGCACGGGGCTCAGGGGGGGCTCGGACGGAGCCCCGCCCCCCCCCCCGCCCCCCGGGACCCCTCCCCAGATCACCCACATGGAGCCGATGAAGGCCACGTCGAACCAGAAGGCCAGGCCGTGCACCAGCCCCGAGTGCAGCATGTGGAACTTGAAGGGGATTTCTATCCTGGAGGACACGGGGGGTCAGCGGGGGGCGGGAGGAGACCCCCCGGACCAGCCCCCCCGATCCCCCAGACCCCCACAGGTGTCCCTCACCTGTGCAAGTCGCCCTCCTTGGCTTCCAAGAAGTTCACGGTGTATTTGACGGATTTGGCCATCAGAATCCGGATGTCGAAGGTGTCCTGGGCAAGGGGTGGGCAGCGGGGGTTTGGGAGCGTCCTGGGCGGGCCAGAGACCCCCAGAACGGGCAGGAGACCCCCCCGGGATGGAGCGGAGCCCCCCCCAGAACAGCCCAGAGCCCCCCAGGGTCACTCACCACCACGGGCTGCCTGAAGTACTCGTCCACGGCAGCGCCGCGCAGAGCGGAGAGATCAACGCCGTGGAAGGAGGGCTGGTACCTGGGGAGAGCCAAACTGGGAATACTGGAATGGGAACTGGGAACGGGGAACTGGGAATACTGGGAATACTGGGAATGGGAACTGGGAACGGGGACTGATCAACACCATGGAACGGGGACTGGTACCTGGGAATGGGGAATGCCAAACTGGGAATACTGGGAATGGGAACTGGGAACGGGGACTGATCAACGCCGTGGAAGGAGGGCTGGTACCTGGGGAGAGCCAAACTGGGAATACTGGGAATACTGGGAATGGGAACTGGGAATGGGAACTGGGAACGGGGACTGATCAACGCCGTGGAACGAGGGCTGGTACCTGGGGAGAGCCAAACTGGGAATACTGGGAATACTGGGAATGGGGACTGATCAACGCCGTGGAAGGAGGGCTGGTACCTGGGGAGAGCCAAACTGGGAATACTGGGAATACTGGGAATGGGGACTGGGAACAGGGACTGATCAACGCCGTGGAAGGAGGGCTGGTACCTGGGGAGAGCCAAACTGGGAATACTGGGAATGGGAACTGGGAACGGGGAACTGGGAATACTGGGAATACTGGGAATACTGGGAATGGGAACTGGGAACGGGGACTGATCAACGCCGTGGAAGGAGGGCTGGTACCTGGGGAGAGCCAAACTGGGAATACTGGGAATACTGGGAATACTGGGAATGGGAACTGGGAACGGGGACTGATCAACGCTGTGGAACGAGGGCTGGTACCTGGGAATGGGGAATGCCAAACTGGGAACACTGGGAACGGGGAATGGGGACTGGGGAGTGGGAATGGGGACTGGAACTGGGACTGGGAACCAGGAATGGGAACAGGAAACAATGGGGACTGGGGAATGGGGACTGGAACTGGGACTGGGAACCAGGAATGGGAACAGGAAACAATGGGGACTGGGGAATGGGGACTGGAACGGGGACTGGGAACCAGGAATGGGAACAGGAAACAATGGGGACTGGAACGGGGACTGGGCACGGGGCCGGGGGCCCGGCGAGGCTCACCAGAAGTTGGCCTTGGTGAACTGCTCCATGTAGAGCTGCTCGTCCGTGAAGGGCGCCAGGTGCACGTCCCCGATGGTGGGGAACATGTTCCCTGAGGGAAGGTCAGCCTTGGAGCCCGGGGGGGGTCCCGCGGCCCCCCAGGGACCCCCGGGGACCCCCCCGAATCGAGGGCTCACCACTGGGCTTCAGGTACTTCTTGGCGTGCAGGTAGCTCTCGAGCATGCGCTCGTTGAAGAGCATGTAGCCCATGGGCTCCGAGATGATGATGTCCACCTGCTCGGGCAGCGACACCTCCTCCACCTTGCCCGGGATCACCACGATGCGCTCCGTCAGGTTGTTGCTCTTCACCAGCACCTGGGCAGGGGGCAAGGGGAGGGGGTCAGGGCGTGAGGGGCAAGGGGAGGGGGTCCCGGGAACACCCCCCGGGCTCACCTCGGCGTGCTGGGCCATGGTGCTCGCCTCCACCGCGTAGATCTTGCGCGCCCCGGCCTGCGCCGCGAAGAAGGAGAGGATGCCCGAGCCACAGCCCACGTCCAGCACGATCTGGGGAGGGATGGGGGCAGCTGGGAGCCTTGGGAGCCGCCAGGCTGAGCCCCTGATGGATCCTGCCCAGAAGCCAGCCAAGAACCCCACAAAACCCAGCCAGATTCTCCCCCAAAACCCAGCCAAGAACCCCCAAAAACCCAGCCAAGAACCCCCCAAAAACCCAGCCAAGAACGCCCCAAAAACCCAGCCAGATTCTTCCCCAAAAACCCAGCCAAAAACCCCACAAAACCCAGCCAAGAACGCCCCAAAAACCCAGCCAAGAACCCCCAAAACCCAGCCAAAACCCCCCCAAAAACCCAGCCAAAAACCCCACAAAACCCAGCCAAATTCTCCCCCAAAAACCCAGCCAAGAACCCCCCAAAAACCCAGCCAGATCTCCCCAAAAATGGTGCCAGACGCCCCCAAATCTCAACCGGATCCCACCAAAACCCAAGCCAGGCTTCCCCCCTAAAACCAGGCCAAAGATCTGACCCGACAGAAACTGAGTCACATCCTCCCAAAGCAAGCCGAATCCCCCCCAAAACGATCTGAACCCCCCAGAAGGAGCTGGGTCCCCCAAAACGAGCTGAATCCCCCCAAAATGAGCTGAACACCCCCAAAACGAGCTGAATCCCCCCCAAAACGAGCTGAATCCCCCCAAAATGAGCCGAACCCCCCCAAAACGAGCCGAACGCCCCCAGACCTTGTCCTTGAAGTCGCTGTGGTTCTGCAGGATGGCCCGCTGGTACGTGCCCGTGCGCACGTAGTCCTGCATCATGTTCTGCTGCTGGGACAGGTACCCGTAGAACTGCCGGACAGACGGACAGGCCGTGAGCCCCCCGGCCCCGGGAGCGCCCCCCCAGCCCCAGAATAGCCCCCCAAAAGCGAGCGGGGGGTCCCCACCTGGAAGTACTGCACGGCCGAGGACTCCTCGGTGCGCTCGCTGAACACGGAGCGCTCCGTGTTGTGCCCGCGGCAGTTCTTGAGGATGTTGTAGAAGGAGCAGAAATCTGGGGCGCAAAGGGTTAATGTGGGGGTCCCCGGGGGGGTCCCGGGGCGGCGCGGGGGGGGGAGGGGGCGCGCGCGGGGGGGGGCTCCTCACCCGTGGGGGTCCCGAACTGCAGCAGCACGCTGTTGCAGCCCAGCGTGATGATGAAGGATTGCTTCCCCACGCGGCTGCACTCGGTGTCACGCGACACGGAGCACTTGAACACGCACACCTCCTCATCTGTGGGGGGGCAGAACGGGGGCAAAACGGGAAAAAACGGGGAAAAACGGGGAAAAACGGGAAAAAAACGGGGAAAAACGGGAAAAAACGGGAAAAAACGGGAATGGGGGGAGGTGGGAACGGGGAGGGGAGATGGGGAAAAATGGGGGGAAAGGGGAAAAACGGGAATGGGAATGAGGAAATGGAAAAATGGGAATGGGGGGGAAATGGGGAAAATGGGGGGAAATGGGGGGAAAGGGGAAAAACGGGAATGGGGGGAAATGGGGAAAAATGGGGGGAAACGGGAAAAAGGGGAATGGGGGGGAATGGGAATCAGGAAACGGAAAAATGGGAATGGGGGGAAATGGGGAAAAATGGGGGGAAAGGGGAAAAAGGGGAATGGGAATGAGGAAATGGGAAAATGGGAATGGGGGGGAAATGGGGAAAAATGGGGGGAAATGGGGGGAAAGGGGAAAAACGGGAATGGGAATGCGGAAATGGGAAAATGGGAATGGGGGGGAAATGGGAAAAATGGGGGGAAAGGGGAAAAACAGGAATGGGAATGAGGAAATGGGAAAATGGGAATGGGGGGAAATGGGGAAAAATGGGGGGAAAGGGGAAAAAGGGGAATGGGAATGCGGAAATGGGAAAATGGGAATGGGGGGGAAATGGGGGAAAATGGGGGGAAAGGGGATAAAGGGGGGGAATGGGAAAAATGGGTGGGAGAATAGAGGGGAAACGGGAAAAAATGCGGGGAAAATGGGGAAAAATGGGGGAATTGGGGGGAAAATATTGGGAAAAATGGGAATGGGGGGGAAATGGGGGAAAATGGGGGGAAAGGGGATAAAGGGGGGGAAATGGGAAAAATGGGTGGGAGAATAGAGGGGAAACGGGGAAAAATGGGAATGGGGAGGGAAATGGGGACAGAAAAACGGGAATGCGGGAAAACGGGAATGGGGAGAATAATGGGAATGGTGGGGGGAAAACGGGAAAAAGCGGGAATGGAGGGGAAAAATGGGAAAAATGGGAATGGGGGACACAAAAATCGGGAGTGGGGAGGGGGGGAAAAGGGAGAGGAGGGTGTGGGGAGGGAGAACGGGGCGGGAAAACCGGGAGGGACAAGGGAGGGGACAGAGAGAAAAGTGAGGGGAGCGCCGGGCCCGAACCGTCCCCGCAGAGCGGGACCCAGCACAATTAACCTAATTAACCTCTAATTACCGCGGGGAGGGCTCCTAAAGCACGGCCCGGGGCGGGGGGGGGCGGCCGGAATTGCCGTCAGAAACGGGGATTTGGGGTTCGAGGGTGGAACGGAACGGGATGGAGGGGTCGGGAACGGCCCCGGGAGGCAGAAACGGGACCGGAGCCATCCCCGGGACCGGGAGCGGCCCCGCGGTGCCCCCGGCCGGTAAAACCGGACCCGGCCGCTTCCCGAAAATTCCCGGTTTGCCCCCGGGGTCCGGCGGCCGCGGGGAGTTGCCGGAGGGCCCGGGAGCAGCCGCCGGTACCGGAGCACCGGGAGCCCGCGGCGCTTTGTGGCGGCTCGGGAGCGGCAGATGCTCCGCGGCCCCGCGCACAAAGGCGGCTCGGGAGCGGCTCCGGTTGTGATCGGGCCCGGCCGGTACCGGAGGAGCCGCGGGCCCGGCCGTGCAGCGGCCGCCGTGCCTCAGTTTCCCTCCCCCGGTATCGGTGTCAAAGCGCGCGTTAATCACGGAATTAGCGCCGCCGTTAATGAGGCCGAGGGGAGGGCACCGGGGGTCGCACCGACCACAACCGGAGCCGCGGGAACCCCGAGCACAAAGCGCGGGAGGCGCCGGGTTTGGGGAGAAAAGGAGGAAAAACCTCAAAGAACGGGGGGGAAAAACCTCAAAGAACGGGGAAAAACCCCAAAGAACGGGGGAAAACCCCAAAGAACGGGGAAAAACGTCAAAGAACGGGGAAAAACGTCAAAGAACGGGGAAAAACGTCAAAGAACGGGAAAAACCTCAGAGAACGGGGAAAAGCCTCAAAGAACGGGAAAAACCTCAAAGAACGGGGAAAAACCTCAGAGAACGGGGAAAAGCCTCAAAGAACGGGAAAAAGCCCAAAGAAAGGGAAAAACCTCAGAGAACGGGAAAAGCCCCAAAGAACGGGAAAACCGAGACAAAGAGGAGCCGGCGTTGCCGCCGCCCCCCGCGGGCCCGGAACCGGGGGGTGCCGGAAGGTCACGGAATTGGGGCCGATTCGGGCAAAAGTGGCCGCGGGGGGGGGGATGGATGGGAATGAACTTTCGCAGCCTCCGGGAAACGCGGGGGCACCGGGACCCCTCCCCAAATCCCGATCTGCCCCCGAGGAGACCCCGGGACCCGGCTGGGGGGGCGGCGGGGCTGAGACCCCTCCCCAAAAGTGAAGAACATTTAAAATCCACTTAAAGCCCCCCCAGCCCCCTTCGGGACCCCTCCCCGTGCCCTGAACCCCCAAACCCCCCCAGACCCCATAAACCCCCCACCCCGAACCCCCCATCCCCAGTGACCCCTCAGGGCCCCCCCCAGCCCCCCATTGACCCCTCAGGGCCCCTCCCCGCCCCCTCCCCATCCCCAGAGACCCCTCAGGGCCCCTCCCCGCCCCCCCCGACCCCTGAGGGCCCCTCCCCCCTCCCCTCAGCCCCCCACGCCCCCTCCCCCGCCGGGCCCCCGCCCCTCCCGGCGCACTCACGGCCGTAGAGGGCGATGGCGGCGCTGTCGGGGCCGGTGCGGACCTCGAGGCGCAGCGGCTGCTGCTCCTGGTGCCGCTGGATCTCCCCGTTCGCGTCCCCGACCGTGAGGAGCCGCACGCCGGGGAACACCGACACCGCGGCCATCTTGGACCGCGCCGCGCCCCGCCCACCCGGGGCCCCGCCCCCCGACCCGGCCCCGCCCGCGCCGACCCGGGCCCCGCCCCGGCGTGGACACGCCCATCCCGTGGTGGCCACGCCCCCAAATCACGGCGGCGGGAAGGGAGGGGGGGGCGCCCCCCGGCGGATGGGAGGGCACCGGGAACGGGGAACGGGAACAGGAACGGGGACACCGGGAACGGGCACCGGGAACGGGAACAGGAACGGGGACACCGGGAACGGGGACAGGAACGGGGACACCGGGAATGGCAGCGGGACACCGGGAACGGGCACCGGGAATGGGAACAGGAACGGGGACACCGGGAACGGGCACCGGGAACAGGAACGGGGACACAGGGAATGGGAACGGGACACCGGGAACGGGCACCGGGAATGGGAACAGGAACGGGGACACCGGGAACGGGCACCGGGAACGGGAACAGGAACGGGGACACCGGGAATGGCAGCGGGACACCGGGAACGGGCACCGGGAACGGGGACAGGAACGGGGACACCGGGAACGGGCACCGGGAACGGGGACAGGAACGGGGACACCGGGAATGGCAGCGGGACACCGGGAACGGGCACCGGGAATGGGAACAGGAACGGGGACACCGGGAACGGGCACCGGGAACAGGAACGGGGACACAGGGAATGGGAACGGGACACCGGGAACGGGCACCGGGAATGGGAACAGGAACGGGGACACCGGGAATGGCAGCGGGACACCGGGAACGGGCACCGGGAATGGGAAGGGGGATACCGGGAACGGGCACCGGGAATGGGAAGGGGATACCGGGAATGGAAGACCGGGAATGGGAACAGGACACCGGGACACCGGGAATGGGACACGGGGAATGGGAAGGGGACACTGGGACACCGCAACGCAGCAGCTTTATTTGAAAGAGAATGTGCTGGAGCCCAGGCAGGACCAAGAGGGGGAGGAGGGTCCGCCAGGAGGGCTCCCGGTGACCGGATCCGGGACACCGGGATGCGCTCCTGGCTCCGTGTCCTCACCGGGAAGGTGGGGGGGACAACCGGGACCCCCGGGACCCGTCATGGGGACGGCGGCGTGGGCGCGGGGGCCAAGGGGAAGCTCCGCTGGGACGGGAGGTGCGGGGGTCCCGGGTGCGGCTGAGGGGTCCGGGGTGGATCTGGGGGATCTGGGGTCATGGAGGTGCGGGAGTGTGGGGGTCCCGGGGTGCGGCTGAGGGGTCCAGGGTGGGTTTGGGGTCATGGAGGTCCTGGTGCTGGCGTGGAGGGTCTGGCCTTAGCAGGGCAGCAGGGCAGGACTGTGTACGTCTGTACCAGCTGCCACGGGAGACCTCTGAGGGGCTCCTCCTGGGCACTGAGCCCCCCCAGCATTGCCGGTTCCGAGACCCCCTCCAACATCGCCAGATTATGACCACAGCCCCCAGCAGCAGCAGCAGCAGCAGCAGCCCAACGACCAACACCGGGAGGAGCCAGGAAGGATCTGGAAGGGAGAGACAGAGGGGATCACTGGGATCAGGTACCGGGATCCGGTACCGGGATCCAAAATTGGGATCTGGCACTGGGACAAGGATCAGCCCCGGGGGAGGGTTGTGGTACCGTCCTGTGAGGTGCTGGCAGTAGCAGCGCTGTCGCTGGGCTGACACTCAGCATCGCCCAAATCTGGGGACAAAACCCACCAGATTCAGCTCCGGGCCAGCCCTGGGATGCGGGATGGGGATCCCCCCGGAGTTCCCCACACCCACCAGAGAGAGCTCCCAGTCGCAGGGCTCAGCTCCGACTCCAGCCAGGCACTGCCGTTGTGGCTCTGGTACCGGCAGCGGAAGCGGACGGCAGCTCTGGACAGGGGAAAATCGGCCCAGCGCTGGTTGGTAATGACAACAATATTCCGAACAAAGATCCCTGAGATTTCCTGGAGGAGCTCGAAGCGGCCAATGGAGAAGCCAGGCAGCGGATCCGGGAGCGCTTGTGCTCCGGGGGCAGCCGGAGCAGCACCGGTGCCGGGAGGAGCCTCGGGGTACCGGAACCACGGCGGGAACCCCGGGGGGAGATCCGGGGGGAAGCTCCGACATCCCAGAAGGAATCCCAGGGGAAATTCTGGGAATTCTGGCGGGAATTCTCAGCAGGATCGTTACCCATGTGGCTCGAGCACGAGGCCTAGGCCACAGCCAGGAGGAGCAGAAACGCCAGCCTCATCCTCATCTTCATCCTCCTCCTGCTCCAGGAGCTCACCAGGACCTGAGGGATCAGCTGGGAAGAGCCGAGATCAGCCAGGAAGAGCCGGGAAGGGCCAAGAAGAGCCGTGGGAACTGGGAGCTGCTCGGGGTGCAGTGGGGAAGTGTCTGCTGAGCCGCAGGATGTGGGGCTTTTGTGGTTCTTTGCACAAATTATTTATTTATTTTTTTGCAACCAAACCTCCAAGCTTTGGGCAGGGAAGTGCAGCTGCTCCAGGCTGGGAACAGATTTCTGTGGTTGGCACCCAAAATTGTGGTGATCTTCATATGGAATGGATGGAAGAGGGGAGCCTGGACCCCCAAATCTGCCCCAGGAACCCCAAAATCTGCTCTTGAACCCCAAAATCTGCCTCAACCTCCCCCCCCAATCTGCCCTGAAACACCTCAAATCTGCCCCCACCCCCAAATCAGCCCCGAGCTTCCCCATGTTTGCCCCCAGATCTCCAAAGCGTTCCCCATTTTCCTCCCTGGAGCTGAAAATCGGCCCCAAATCTGCCCCAAATTCCCCAAATTTGCCCCAAATTCCCCCAAATCTGCCTCAGATTCCCCCTGGGCCCCGCGCGGTGCATTGTGGGACTCCATCTCCGCTAGGGGGCGCTCGCCGATCCCGCGCAGTGACGAGGGGGCGGGCCCAAGTTCGCGCTGACCAATCAGAGCTCACGACGGCGGAGGGGGAAGGAGAGGACCCCGCGCCTCGGGCGTCCCCGCCGGCACCTGAAAAACTCCGGGATCCGCGAGTGCGGGAACCACCGGGATCCGCCACCGGGATCCGCCACCGGGATCCACCACCGGGATCCGCCAGCAGGATCCTCCACCGGGATCGCCCTTAGACGGGGTCCTTGGGTCACCTCCCGCCTCAGGCACCGCTGCGGGCAGCCCCGGGGAGGGGTCCTTCCTGAGGGGCGTTGCGCGGCGATGGCGGCGCCCATGGCGGATCCCGGCGGGATTTCCGTCCCAAATTTCGCCGATTCCCGGGGTTCGCTGCCGTGAATCCCGCCCGGGACTGGGGTGAATCCCCCCGGATCCAGTCCCGGTGCTCGGGGTGGGTCCCGTGGCTCCCCCGTCCCGACGCGCACCAATTAAATTTGGGATTTTTTAACCGGTTTTTCTCCGTTCCGCACGGAATTCCCCCCGGGAACGGGACCGGGCTGGATCTGGTGGGAGCCACCCCATGAGCCCCCGCCGCCCGGAATTCCACACCTCACTCGGTTTTGGATTTTTTTTCCCTTTATTCGGATTTTTTTGCCGGTTTTTAGTTCATTAATGGGACGCGGAGCGGAGGCACTTCGGGGGGACCCCCGGGGGGGGCCGGAGCCGCCCCCCCAAAACCGCCCCCGGCTCGTTAATGGATTAATTGGCCCCCCCGAGCCGGGGGGTCGTTAAGGCACCGGGGCCGGGGGGGGGTCGGAAAAATCCACATTATTGCTGGGCCGCCATTTGTTCCTTTTTTTTTTTCTTTTTTTTTTTTTTTCCTGGTTTGTTTTTTGTGTTTTTTTTTTTTTTTTTTTTTTTTTTTCTTTTTCCCTCTTTTTTTTTTATGGGTTTTTTTTTTATACAATTAATACAAGTCTGTAAAAATATTTACAACCTCGGCTCCCGGCGGAGCGGGATCGGGAACGGTGGGGGGGGGGGAGGGGGAGAAGCTTCCAGAGCAAAGCCCCCTCCCCCACCCCGGGGGGGCCGCAGCTTCCTCCCCCTCCTCCTCCTCTCCCGGGTCATCCCGGGATGAAATTCCTGAGGTTCTCAGGGAATTGGGATCAGTGCTCTGGGAATTCCAGTGTTTTCCCCTGCTCAAAAACCCCAATCCTTTAAAAAAACCCCAAAAACCAAAAAAAAAAAAAAACAAACCAAAAAACCCCAAACCCCTGGAGGGGGCGGGGGAGGAGCCACGGGTGAGTTTGGGGCAAAATCCCCAGAATTCGGGAACAGAGGAGGAGGAGGAGGAGGAGGGGGGAGGAAGGCAGAGGCGGGGCCGGGCCCTCCCTCCCCCCTGGGGAATTCTCACAAAGTGCAAAAGTTCCCAAAATCCCAAAACTGCCCCGGCCCCGGGGGGCACCGGGGGGGCCCCGGAGCTGCCAGGATCAGCTGCAGGGACCTGCCCGGGAGCTGCCCCCGACGGGACGGGGGACGGGGATCAGCCTGGGATCAGCCCGGGAGGGGATCCGGGATCAGCCCCAGGGTTTGGGATCAGCCCCAAGATCTGGGATCACCCTGGGATGGGATCAGGGATCAGTCCAGAATCAGCCCCAGATCTGGGATCAGCCCACGATGGGATCCAGGATCAGCCCAGGATTTGGGAACATCCCAGGAGCAGCCCCAGGATCTGGGATCACCCTGGGATGGGATCCAGGATCAGCCCCGGATTTAGAATCACCCCAGGATCAGCCCCAGGCTCGCTCCGGGCTGGCTCTGGGTAGTTTTTTCCCCATTTTTCCCGTTTCTCCCCCGTTTTGGGGCGCTGTGGGTGGCACGGGGCAGGGTGAGGATCCCGCGGATCCCGGGTTAATCCAGCAGGGAGGGCTCGGCAGGGCGGATGATGGTCGGGCGGCTCGGGGCCGCCGGGGGCCTCCTGTGGGGGAACGGGGGGCTGAGGGACCGGGGGTCCTGGGGGGTCCCAGTGAGACCCTGAGGGACCCAGTGGATCCCGGGAGACCCCAGTGGGTCCCAGTGAGACCCCAATGGGTCCCAGCTGATCTCAGCCCACCCCAGTGGATCCCAACCCAGCCCTGTCCCAGATCTCAGAGGATCCCAGCCTCCACAATTGGATCCCAGTGGCTCCCAATGGATCCCAGTGCAATCCCAGTGTCTCCCAGTGCGATCCAGTGTCTCCTAGCCCTCCCCAGTGCAATCCCAGTGTAATCCCAGTGTAGTCCCAATGGATCCCAGTGCAATCCCAGTGTAATCCCAGTGTAGTCCCAATGGATCCCAGTGCAATCCCAGTGGATCCCAGTGACTCCCAGTGCAATCCCAGTGACTCCAATGGATCCCAGTGCAATCCCAGTGGATCCCAGTGACTCCCAGCCTTCCCTAGTGCAATCCAGCCCTCCCAGCGTCTCCCAGTGGATCCCAGTGTAATCCCAGTATAATCCCAGTGTAATCCCACCCTCCCCAGTGCAATCCCAGCCCTCCCCGCTATAATCCCAGCCCTCCCCATGGTCTCCCAGTGGATCCCAGTGTAATCCCAGTATAATCCCACCCTCCCCAGTGCAATCCCAGCCCTCGCCATGGTCTCCCAGCCCCGCGTGGGTCTCACCTGGGCACGCCGGGCGGGATGCCGGGCGGGATGCGCGCGGGCCGGGCGGGGATCTGGGGCGGGGCCGTGAAGGGGTCGCTGGCGGCGGCGGCGAAGGGGCCGAGGCGGGACGGATGGGGGGCGCGGCGAAGGCGGGCGGGGGCCGGCACCGGGCGGGGGCCCCCCCGGGCAGCGGCAGCAGCAGCGGCGGCCCCGGGGCCGGGGCGCGCAGGGACGGGGGGCGGCGGGGGGCAGCAGGGCCGAGGGCGGCCGGCGCTGCGGGGGCGGGCTGGAAACGGAACGGGGACGGTCACTGGGATGGATGTGGGATGGGAATGGTCATTGGGATGGATGGACATGGGATGGCAACGGTCAGTGGGGTGGTACTGGTCATTGGGATGGACAGGGGATGGGAATGGTCAGTGGGGTGCGACTGGTCATTGGTATGGATGGACATGGGATGGGAGTGGAGCAGGGCCGAGGGCGGCAGGCTGGAACGGAATGGGGACGGTCAGTGGGGTGGGATTGGTCACTGGGATGGACATGGGATGGGAATGGTCATTGGGATGGATGGACATGGGATGGGAATGGAGCAGGGCCGAGGGTGGCTGGCGCTGCGGGGGCGGGCTGAACGGAACGGGGGACGGTCATTGGGATGGGAATGGTCATTGGGATGGACATGGGATGGGATATGGTCAGTGGGGCTGGGATTGGTCACTGGGATGGACATGGGAGGGAATGGTCATTGGGATGGATGGACATGGGATGGCAACGGTCAGTGGGGCTGGGATTGGTCATTCGGGATGGACACGGGACGGGATGGCTCAGCTCCCACAGGGAGCAACAAGAATCCCCCGGGAACACCCCAACACCCATGGGAGTACCCCAATCCTGCTGAAAACAACCTCAATCCCTCTGGGAACATCTTGGGAACACCCCAAACCGCTCTGGAAACACCTCCAGCACCCCACAGACCACCCCAGACCCCCCAGCAAACCCCCCAAACCCCCTCGGGGACCCCTCCCCGCCCAGCGCGCACCTGTGGCCGGCGCCGGGCTGCAGCCAGGTGTCGTCCACGGGCGGGGGCACGGGCGTGGACCACGGTGCTGGTGCTGATGTCCCCGATGATGGCCAGCGCCTCCTTGAGCGCGTGGTACATGCGCAGCATCTCGTCCCGGCGCTGCGCCTGCTCCGCCGACTCCTCCATCAGGCTGCCCTGGTCGACGACGAGTACAGGAAGGCCAGCAGCTCGAGTGGATGAAATCCTTGGTCTGGGGAGGGAAGGGATGGGAGGCGCTGCTGAGGGCGTTTGAGCGCTCTGGTTTGGGGGAATTGGGGCGGATCGGGGCGGGAGTTGGGGTTTTGGGGATGGGGCCTGTCCTGGTCGGTGTCCCCAAGTGTCACCTGCACGGCTCTGAGGCAGTTCCCCAGGGAGGAGGGGACACCACACCCTGTGCCAGGGCTGGAAAACTCCACAATTCTCCCCAAACCCAGCCTGAACCTCCCCTGGCACAGCTTGAGGCCGTTTCCCCTTGTCCTGTCCCCTTTGGGAGGGAGGATCAGCCCCTGGCTGCTTCCAACCTCCTTCCAGGGAATTGTCAGGAGCTGGGAGATCCCCCTGGAGCCTCTTTTTTCCAGGCTGAGCCCTTCAGCTGCTCCCACAGCTCTCCAGCCCCTTTTTCCCTGCTCTATCCCCTTTTCCATGTTCTCCATCCCCTTTTCCACATTCCCCATCCCCTTTTGCCCCTCACATTGTTGATCATGAGGTGCATGATGGTCTTTGGCATCAGGTCCCGGATGGATTTGTTGATGATCCCCACGTAGGAGTCCACGAGGTTGCGGATGGTCTCCACCTGCCTCTCCAGCTGCGGGTCCATGGAGAAGGTGTTCTCCTGGGCGCCGTCCCTCGCTCTCCGTCTGCAGGGGCAGGGCAGGGTCAGCCCTGGGGGCAGGGCGGGCAGCAGGGGTCCCCCTGCCCATCCTCAT
Source organism: Melospiza melodia melodia (assembly GCF_035770615.1). Classification (NCBI taxonomy): domain Eukaryota; kingdom Metazoa; phylum Chordata; class Aves; order Passeriformes; family Passerellidae; genus Melospiza; species Melospiza melodia. The sequence continues at coordinate 27,936 of NW_026948621.1, forward strand.
TTCCTGGCTCCATTCCCATCTTGGGGGTTATTCCACAGACCGTTCCCAGCCCCATTCCCATATCTGGGTTATTCCAGAGCCCCATTCCATCTTTGAGGTCATTCCAGAACCCGTTCCCATCCTGGGGTCATTCCAGAACCTGTTCCTGCCCCTATTCAATCCTTGGATCATTCCAGAGCCCCAATTCCCATCCTGGGGTCATTCAGAGCCTGTTCCCAGCCCCATTCCCATCTTTGGGGTCACTCCACAGCCTGGAACCACCAGGATCCCCCCCAGCAGCACCCTGGGGATCCCACCCTCCATCTCCAGGATCCCGCCCTCCATCTCCAGGGATCCCACCCTCCATCTCCAGGGATCCCGCCCTCCATCTCCAGGATCCCACCCTCCATCTCCAGGATCCCGCCCTCCATCTCCAGGGATCCCGCCCTCCATCTCCAGGATCCCACCCTCCATCTCCAGGATCCGCCCTCCATCTCCAGGGATCCCACTGTCCATCTCCAGGATCCCACCCTCCATCTCCAGGATCCCACCCTCCATCTCCAGGATCCCACCCTCCATCTCAGGATCCCACCCTCCATCTCCGGGATCCCACCCTCCATCTCCGGGATCCCGCCCTCCATCTCCCTCCATCTCCAGGGATCCCACCCTCCATCTCCAGGATCCCATCCTCCATCTCCGGGATCCCACTGTCCATCTCCAGGATCCCGCCCTCCATCTCCAGGATCCCACTGTCCATCTCCAGGATCCCGCCCTCCATCTCCAGGATCCCACCCTCCATCTCCGGGATCCCACCCTCCATCTCCAGGGATCCCACCCTCCATCTCCCTCCATCTCCAGGGATCCCACCCTCCAATCTCCAGGATCCCACCCTCCATCTCCCTCCATCTCCAGGGATCCCACCCTCCATCTCCAGGGATCCCACCCTCCATCTCCAGGATCCCACCCTCCATCTCCAGGATCCCACCCTCCATCTCCAGGATCCCACCCTCCATCTCCAGGATCCCACCCTCCATCTCCCTCCATCTCCAGGGATCCCACCCTCCATCTCCAGGGATCCCACCCTCCATCTCCAGGATCCCACCCTCCATCTCCCTCCATCTCCAGGATCCCACCCTCCATCTCCAGGATCCGCCCTCCATCTCCCTCCATCTCCAGGATCCCACCCTCCATCTCCCTCCATCTCCGGGATCCCACCCTCCATCTCCAGGATCCCACCCTCCATCTCCAGGGATCCACCCTCCATCTCCAGGATCCCACCCTCCATCTCCCTCCATCTCCAGGATCCCACCCTCCATCTCCAGGATCCCACCCTCCATCTCCAGGGATCCCACCCTCCATCTCCAGGATCCCGCCCTCCATCTCCCTCCATCTCCAGGGATCCCACCCTCCATCTCCAGGATCCCACCCTCCATCTCCAGGGATCCCGCCCTCCATCTCCAGGATCCCGCCCTCCATCTCCAGGATCCCACCCTCCATCTCCAGGATCCCACCCTCCATCTCCGGGATCCCACCCTCCATCTCCAGGATCCCACCCTCCATCTCCAGGATTCCACCCTCCATCTCCAGGGATCCCGCCCTCCATCTCCCTCCATCTCCAGGATCCCGCCCTCCATCTCCCTCCATCTCCAGGATCCCACCCTCCATCTCCAGGGATCCCACCCTCCATCTCCAAGGATCCCAGGGTGCTCCAGGCTGCTCCCAGCCCCGTGGGGCTCGCACCCACCTGGTCCTTCTCGGGATAGACCCCTGCCCGCAGGAAGGAGGCTTTCCAGCTGTCCACGTCCTCCTGCGAGTCGCAGGCCAGCTCGATCTGCCGCAGGTCCTTGTACACGTTCCTGCGGGGCCGGAGGGGTTTGGGGGTCAGGGGAGCCCCAGATCCCCGGGGGGAATGGTGGAGAACCCCCAATCCTGCAGGAGCCCAGCCCCGAGGAGCCAGGGAAGGGCAATCCCTGAGCACGGGAGGAGGAGTCCCCACCTCTGCTCCGTGTGAAGATGGCAAAGATGTGCTTGGTGGACATGAATCCCTTCTCCACGTCCCTGATTTTCAGGTTGTCCAAAGGCCAGCATGTACTTCTTCTCCTTCTCCTGGGAAAGGGGCGAGAGGGAAGCGGGGATCAGCGTCCTGAGGGCCGAGGAGGGGGAACAAACCCAGCTTTGGGAACTGCAGACCCCAAACTCCCGCTGGAAAAGGCTCAGGGGGAGATCCCCGGTTCATCCCTCGCTCCGGGAGGGATCAGGGATCCCCGTGGGGGCTGCTCTGGGATCTGGGATGGGGCCGGAGCCCCAGAGCCCACCCTGCTCCAGCCCAGCTCCCCAGGAACGCGGCCGGAGGAGCCCGGGAGCCGCTTCCAGCCGGGGCCCCGCCGCCACGGCCACATCTGGAACTGCTTAGGAGCAGCTCCAGCTCCACTTTTGTCTCCAGACGGTCCCAAAAAGTGACGTTGGCCTTTGTGGAGAGGCCACGAACCCGGGCCCGGCCCCCTCCCCACACCATTTCCTGACAAACCCACAGAGCTGCTCCAGCCGGGATTCGGGATTCGCTGCCACGTCAGGACCAGACAAAGGCACGGCCAGGGACGGGACCCCCCCCCCAAAACAGCCCAGGACCCCCGAGGGAGGGGGCAGGACCCCCCAAGGGGGATGGATGGATGGATGGATGGATGGGAGAGCGGGCCGGCGTTCCCAGTGTTCAGACTACCTGTTCAGGTGGGCAGGGATGTACAGTAGTCTGCACATTGGTTACGCCGGCGCGGCGGCGCCGCAGCTCAGCTGCCACAGGTAAGAGGGAACTGGGAATCGCCCCCTTTTCCTGGGAATTGTCCCTTTTGGGAATCGCCCCCTTTTCCTGGGAATTGTCCCTTTTTGGGAATCGCCCCCTTTTCCTGGGAATTGTCCCTTTTTGGGAATCGCCCCCTTTTCCCGGGAATCCCCTCTTTCCCTTCCCGGGAATTGCCCCTTTCCCTTCCTGGAAATCGCCCCTTAACTCTGAAATCTTTCCTGGGAATTGCCTCTTTTTGGAAACTGCCCCTTTCACGGGAGTTGCCCCTGCTTGGGAATCACCCCTTTCCCTTTTTGGGAACTGCCCCTTTTTGGGAATTTCCCCGGGGATCCCTGCTTTCCGGCCCATCCTGAAACTCTTAGCTGTGATTCCTCCGAGGCTGAGCAGGCGGGAGGGCCGGGGGGGGGGGGGTCGGTATCCCCGTTTTTTGGGGATTTTGGGGGTCCGTGCCCTGTCTGTATCCCCGTTTTTTGGGGATTCTGGGGCTCCGGGGTGGCTCGGAGCCGGCGGGACGGGCACAGACAGAGCCCCATTCATCCCGAGGCTGCTCCGCTCGTTCCTTCCCCCCGGAGAGGCCCCGCAGCAAACCGGGAGGGCTCGGGGGGGAATTTGGGGGGGGGTTCAGGGGGTCCGGGGGGGCTGCGGGGCTTTGCCTTTCCCTGGAAGAGGCCGGAGGAACAAAGGAAACTCGGGATGGGCTCTGCAAACCGAGCCTGGAGATTGCCGGGCAATAATAAACCGAGCTGTGTCCGTGTGTCCTTCCCTGAGCCTGTGTGGGCTGCGGCCCCTCCAGAGCCCCCCCGGAGCCGGGGAAGGGCCCCCAGACCCCCGAGGGGAGGGAAGGGAAGGGTGGGAGAGCCAAAACCTCCAGGGAGGGGCTGGGGCTGCCCCGGGAAACCCTGAGGAATCTTTGGGAATGGGGGGGGGGGGGTCTGCAGCACCCCTGGGGGATCCGTCACCTCCAGCACCCCAAAATCCAGCAAGGGAGGCAATCGGGGTCACCCCGATGGCACCAGGAGCCCATCCCAACTCCCAGCTCCCTCCAGGCATTCCCGGCTGGAACTCGGGATCTGATCTGGTGATAATTAACCCTGAGTGCTAATCACCCCCCATCCCAAGGATCCTTCCCCCAGGAATCACAGATTCCATCCCCACATCCCATTTTTTTCCTTCAGAGCTCCAGGAATCCTGGGTTTTCCCTGTTTTTCTCTCCAGAGCCCTGGGAATCCTGGATTTTCCCTGTTTTTCCCTCTGGAACTCCAGATTTCCCCCATTTTTTCTTCTGGAGCCCCAAGAATCCCAGATTTCTCTGTTTTTCTCGCTGGAACCCAGATTTTCCCCGTTTCACCCCCCGGAATCCCAGATTTTCCCCATTTTGCCCCCCATAACCCCAGGTTTTCCCCGTTTTTTTTGCCGGGAACCCGAGATTTTCCCCCGTTTGCCCCCCGTACCTCCTCGTCCTTGTACCAGGAGAGCGACTCGGCCGTGAGCACGAACCAGTACTCCTTGGAGCCGCCCTTCATGATGCTGATGTTGTTGATGGTGAGCCAGCCCCGGCGGATCACCTGCGGCACCCGGGGGCGGGGAGGGACGGACAGGTCACAGCTGGATCCACAGCTGGATCCACAGCTGGAGCCCGCAGCTGGAGCCCGCAGCGATCCCACAGCTGGAGCCCACAGCTGGATCCGACAGTCGCCCCACAACAATCCCACAGCTGGAGCCCACAGTGATCCCGGAGCCATCCCAGCCCATCCCGGGGCTATCCCGGGTCATCCCAGCCCATCCCGGGGCTATCCCGGGTCATCCCAGCCCATCCCGGGGCTATCCCGGGCTATCCCAGCCCATCCCGGGGCTATCCCGGGTCATCCCAGCCCATCCCGGGGCTATCCCGGGTCATCCCAGCCCATCCCGGGGCTATCCCGGGTCATCCCAGCCCATCCCGGGGCTATCCCGGGTCATCCCAGCCCATCCCGGGGCTATCCCGGGCTATCCCAGCCCATCCCGGGGCTATCCCGGGTCATCCCAGCCCATCCCGGGGCTATCCCGGGTCATCCCAGCCCATCCCGGGGCTATCCCGGGCTATCCCAGCCCATCCCGGGGCTATCCCGGGCTATCCCAGCCCATCCCGGGGCTATCCCGGGCTATCCCAGCCCATCCCGGAGCTATCCCGGGCTATCCCAGCCCATCCCGGGTTAGTGCCGCAGCTCAGCGGGAAGCGTGGCCGGAGCGGGAGCAGCGCCAGGCAGGGGCAGAGCCGGGTTAGACACGGAACCGGGTTAGACACGGGATCCCCGGGGCTCCCGGGCCGGGTTAGACACGGAGCCGGGTTAGACACGGAGCCGGGTTAGACACTGAGCCCGGTTAGACACGGAGCCTCTGCCGTGGCTCCAGGGGATCCCCGGGGGTCCCAGACCCCTCCCCGGGGTGGGTTTGGGGTCGGTTTCCCGGTTTTCCAGCGCAGGAGCCGCGGCAGAGCCCGGGGAGGGGAGGGAAGGAGCGAAGCCGGAGCTGCGGGCGCGGGAAGGACGGAGAGCCGGGAATTGTGGGGAGGGGGATTCACCTCCGAAAACCCCGGAATTCCGGGGGGCACGGAGGGGGATTTCACCTCCCAGAGCCGGGAATTGTGGGGAGGGGGATTCACCTCCGAAAACCCCGGAATTGAGGGGCAGGGAGGGGGATTTCACCTCCCAGAGCCGGGAATTGTGGGGAGGGGGATTCACCTCCGAAAACCCCGGAATTCCGGGGGGCAGGGAGGGGGATTTCACCTCCCAGAGCCGGGAATTGTGGGGAGGGGGATTCACCTCCGAAAACCCCGGAATTCTGGGGGGCACGGAGGGGGGGATTTCACCTCCCAGAGCCGGGAATTGCAGGGGCAGGGAGGGGGATTTCACCTCCCAGGGATGGGGGTTTCAATTTCACCTCCCAGGTCCCCATTCCCGTCCGGGAACCAGGCCGGGATTGGATCCGAGCGGGTTTTAAAGGAACCGGGGCGGGAATGCGGAGAGGGAGGATCAGGGATTGGGAAAGGGATGGGGGCAAAGCCAGAGGGGTCGGGGAGGGGGGGCTTGGGGGGTTATTGGGAAATGGGATCGTGAGGAAAAGGGGCTGAAAGGAACAAGGGGAGAGCAGGGAAAGGGAGAGGGGGGAATTCTGAGGGGCTCCATGGAACAGGGAGAGGGTCTGTGCAGCTGGAGCCCCCGGGAAAAGCCCAGGAGCAGGAGCAGGAGCAGGGGGGAGGAGGTTCCTTTAAAACCGACGGATTTTGGTGAAAGCAGGGACGGTTTTGGGGCTCCCACCCCCAATTCCCAGCTCTCCGCCCTCCCCGCCGCGATCCCGAGGGAGGGAACGGCCCCGCCCGCAGCTCTGGGGGTCCCCGGGAGCTTCCAGGGGACCTGGGAGTGTCTGAAGGGCCGGGAAAGGGCCGGGTCTGAGACGGGAATGCAGGGAAAAACGGGGGCACAAACCCTCCTGGAATAACGGGGGCACAAACCCTCCTGGATCTGCCATGGGGATCCAGGGAATAACGGGGGCACAAACCCTCCTGGAATAACGGGGACACAAACCCTCCTGGAATACCGGGGGCACAAACCCTCCTGGATCTGCCATGGGGATCCATGGAATAACGGGGGGCACAAACCCTCCTGGATCTGCCATGGGGATCCACGGAATAACGGGGGGCACAAACCCTCCTGGAATAATGGGGGGCACAAACCCTCCTGGATCTGCCATGGGGATCCAGGGAATAACGGGGGCACAAACCCTCCTGGAATAACGGGGGCACAAACCCTCCTGGATCTGCCATGGGGATCCAGGGAATAACGGGGGGCACAAACCCTCCTGGATCTGTGATGGGGATCCACGGAATAACGGGGGGCACAAACCCTCCTGGAATAATGGGGGCACAAACCCTCCTGGATCTGTGATGGGGATCCAGGGAATAACGGGGGCACAAACCCTCCTGGAATAACGGGGGGCACAAACCCTCCTGGATCTGTGATGGGGATCCAGGGAATAACGGGGGCACAAACCCTCCTGGATCTGTGATGGGGATCCACGGAATAACGGGGGACACAAACCCTCCTGGAATAATGGGGGGCACAAACCCTCCTGGATCTGCCATGGGAATCCATGGAATAACGGGGGCACAAACCCTCCTGGAATAACGGGGGCACAAACCCTCCTGGAATAACGGGGGCACAAACCCTCCTGGATCTGCCATGGGGATCCACGGAATAACGGGGGGCACAAACCCTCCTGGAATAACGGGGGGCACAAACCCTCCTGGAATAACGGGGGCACAAACCCTCCTGGATCTGCCATGGGGATCCACGGAATAACGGGGGGCACAAACCCTCCTGGAATAACGGGGGGCACAAACCCTCCTGGAATAACGGGGGCACAAACCCTCCTGGAATAACGGGGGCACAAACCCTCCTGGATCTGTGATTGGGATCCACGGAATAACGGGGGCACAAACCCTCCTGGATCTGCCATGGGGATCCACGGAATAACGGGGGCACAAACCCTCCTGGAATAACGGGGGCACAAACCCTCCTGGATCTGCCATGGGGATCCAGGGAATAACGGGGGCACAAACCCTCCTGGATCTGTGATGGGGATCCACGGAATAACGGGGGGCACAAACACTCCTGGAATAATGGGGGGCACAAACCCTCCTGAAATAACGGGGGGCACAAACCCTCCTGGAATAATGGGGGGCACAAACCCTCCTGGATCTGCCATGGGGATCCATGGAATAACGGGGGGCACAAACCCTCCTGGAATAACGGGGGCACAAACCCTCCTGGATCTGTGATTGGGATCCATGGAATAACGGGGGCACAAACCCTCCTGGAATAATGGGGGGCACAAAGCCTCCTGGATCTGCCATGGGGATCCATGGAATAACGGGGGGCACAAACCCTCCTGGAATAACGGGGGGCACAAACCCTCCTGGGGAGGAGCAGCAGCTCCATGAAATAAAATTTTGGGAGAATAAAACATTTTATAAAACATTTCAGCTTTGCCATCCCAGCTGTACCCAGAGCAGGATCCTCGCCATTATCCCGGTTTTCCTGCCCAGTAAATCCCAAATGGGGTTGGGAAGGATTCCCTCTCAGACACTCCCACGTTCCCAAAGCAGGGACAGGGTCTGGGGGGCGCAGAGGGGTTGGGACCCCCGGGATCCCCCAAACAGGGGATTCTGCCCTCCTTGGCCCAGGAGGGAGGAGCTCTGTGGGCTTGGAGCAGCCAGGTTGGGAATTCTGGTCCCAAATCCCTCCAAAAAAGGGAATTTGGGGGAGAAATGAGCTCCCAGCCCTTCCCTCTGTTTGTTCCCAAAGGAATTGAGGAAATCTCACCCCCAGAGCCGTTCTGGGCTGAATCAAAGAGATTTTGGCCTCCTGTATCCCAGATTTGGGAATCCCAGCATTTGGAATTGGGAATTTGGGTTTGTTCCAGCACAGGGGGCACAAACCCAAATTCCCCCTGGCAAACCTGGCTGCTCCCTCTGGGAATTCCATCCCCCTGTTCCCACCAGCCTCCTCCATCCTGGGCACTTTTGGGGTGTTTTTGGGGGGTTTTTGGGGTGCTGCTCCTGGCAGGGCCGGGCGCTGTCCCAGCACGACCCCGCTCCGTGGTACTTACCAGGATCTCCCCCTTTGGGCGTGCAAAATTAAGGGGGAAAAAACACAAAAATAAAAAAGCAGGAAAAGGAGACGGGACAGGGAAGGGAACGACAGGAGAGGGAGAGAGCGGGAAGCACAAAAAAAAAAAATAAAAAAAAAAAATAAATAAAAAGGGAGGAAAAAAGCGGAAAAACAGCAGAAGAAAACCCGTTACATGCTATTAATTAATGGTCATTCCCAGCGTTAATCCCTCGGAGCGGCTCCGGGGGGAGCGAGGGCAGGGCAGGGGCGCTCCTGCTCACCCCGAAATTCCCCTGGGAGCGGGGCTGGGGGACACCCTGGGGTGCTGTGGGGACACCCCAGAATCATCCTGGGACACCTCAGGGATGTCCTGGGACACCCCGGGGTGATGAGGGGACATCCTGGGGTGATGAGGGGACACCCCGGGGTGATGAGGGGACACCCTGGGGTGCTGTGGGGACACCCCAGGATCATCCTGGGACACCTCAGGGACGTCCTGGGACACCCCGGGGCGCTGTGGGGACACCCCGGGGTGATGAGGGGACACCCCAGTGTTCTCCTGGGACACCCCAGGGTGCTGTGGGGAACACTCTGGGGTCACCCTAGGACACCCCAGGGTCATCCCAGGACACCCCAGGGTCCTCCTGGGACACCCCAGTGTCATCTTGGGACACCCTGGGGTCCTTCTGGGACACCCCAGGGTCCCTGTGGGATACCCCAGGGTCATCCTGGGACATCCTGAGACACCCTAGGGTCCTCCTGGGACACCCTGGGACATCCCATTGTCACCCCAGGGTCATCCTGGGACATCCCAGTGTCATCTTGGGACATTCCAAGGTCATCTTGGGAGACCCTGGGGTCTTCCTGGGACACCCCAGGGTTATCCTGGGACATCCTGAGACACCCTAGGGTCCTCCTGGGACACCCTGGGACATCCCAGTGTCACCCCAGGGTCATCCTGGGACATCCCAGTGTCATCTTGGGACATTCCAAGGTCATCTTGGGACACCCTGGGGTCCTCCTGGGACACCCCAGGGTCATCCTGGGACATCCTGAGACACCCTAGGGTCCTCCTGTCCATCCCAGTGTCACCCCAGGGTCATCCTGGGACATTCCAGTGTCATCTTGGGACACGCCAGGGTCACCCCGGGGTCCTCCTGGTTCCCAGTCCCTCACGCCCCTCTCCAGGGCTGCACCTGCTGCCCGTTTTGTCCCAAATCCTGCAGTTTTCAGGCAGGAATTCCTCCTCTCCCACTCTGCTTTTCCCAAGCCCTTGGCTGTCAGTGTTTGTGGATGGGGTTGGATCCCCCTGCCTGGCCAGGAGCAGGAGGAGGAGGAGGAGGAGGAGGAGGAAGAGGAATTCCAGGAGTTTCTGGCTGTACCTGGTTTGGGATCGCTCTCTTCTTGTTGATCTGAGTGTTCCGCTGCTGGGCGCTGGGAAAAGGGGAAAAAACGGGATTTTGAGGTGAGGAAGAGGAAGGTGAGGAGCTGATCCGAGGGGTGGAATTCCAGAGCCCCTTCCCGAGGTTTCTCCCGAGGTTTGCCCAGGACAGAGCGCACAGAGAGGGGACGGGACACCGGGATCTCCTGCTCGGGACTCCCAGGACTCCAGGGGGAGGAGAGGCTGCAGATTCCCGAGGGAATTCCGACCACCGAGGACCAGGAGCTTCCAGGAACACCCAAAACTCCCCCTGGATGGGGTCGGGACTGGGATTCAGCATTACCTGCACCAGAGGGAAAAGCTACCTGTCTCTCCTGAGCACCGAGGGGCGGAACCGTTAGTCGGGAGCGGGAACAAAATCCGGGAAATCCGTTAGAGTCCCGCCGGGAGAGCGGCACACGGCGAGGGGGCACTCCCACCCCTGGGGGCTCTGGGGGTCTGGGGGAGCCCTCCCTGCCTGCCCCGGGCCCGACGGCTCCTCCTGCAGCCCTGGGCAGGGCTGAGCTGCGGGAGCTCCAGATGGACGGGGAGGAAAAGCTCTGGGATCCCAAACCCAAGGAGAAGCTCCGGGATCCCAAACCCAAGAAAAAGCTCTGGGATCCCAAACCCAAATCTGAACTGGGAAAAGCTCCAGGATCCCAAACCCAAGGAGAAACTCCGGGATCCCAAACTCAAAGCTGAACTGGGAAAAGCTCCAGGATCCCAAACCCAAGGAGAAGCTCCAGGATCCCAAACCCAAGGAGAAACTCCGGGATCCCAAACCCAAGGAGAAGCTCCAGGATCCCAAACCCAAGGAGAAACTCCGGGATCCCAAACCCAAGGAGAAACTCCGGGATCCCAAACCCAAAGAGAAGCTCCAGGATCCCAAACCCAAGGAGAAACTCCGGGATCCCAAACCCGAAGAGAAGCTCCAGGATCCCAAACCCAAAGCTGAACTGGGCAAAGCTCCGGGATCCCAAACCCAAGGCTGGACTGGCAGGAGAAACTCCAGCATCCCAAACCCAAGGAAAAGCTCCAGGATCCCAAACCCAAGGCTGGACTGGGAGAGAAGCTCTGGAATCCCAGTTCCAAAGCTGAACTGAGAGAAGCTCTGGGGTCCCAGGTGTACTGGGAGGGGAAACAACCCAGCTCCCAAATCCAGAGCAGGAGCTCTCTGGCTCCCAAATGTGAGGGAGAAACTCCCTGGTTCCCATTTCCATGGCTGGACTGGGAGGAGGAGCTCCAGGATCCCAAACCCAAGGCTGGACTGGGAAAAGCTCCGGGATCCCAAACCCAAGGAGAAACTCCAGGATCCCAAACCCAAAGCTGAACTGGGAAAAGCTCCGGGATCCCAAACCCAAGGCTGGACTGGGATGAGAATCTCCCTGACTCCCAGATCCAAAGGAAAAAGTCCCAGGTTTCCAAATCCAAATCTGAACTGGGAGGAGAAGCCCCAGGATCCCAATTCCAAAGCTGAACTGGGAGGGAAAAGCTCCCCGACTCCCAGATCCAAAGGGAAAATCTCCCTGGTTCCCAGTTCCAAGGCTGAACTGGGAAAAGCTCCAGGATCCCACACCCAAGGGGAGCCCCCCCAGCCCCCAGGGAAGCTCCGGGGTGCCCTGGGCAGGGGGCAGCTGCCCCTCGGGGTGCCCTGGGCAGGGGGCAGCTGCCCCGGTACCCACCCGCTGGCCACGTGCTGCTCAGTGAAACAGCTGGGGCAGGAGAGGAGCAGCAGAGTCCAGAGACAGAGAGAGGTGATGGATCCGGGGGGAACAGCAGAGAGCAGGAGGAGAGCAGGGAGTGTGACCCGAGAGGAAAGAGAGAAAAAAGGGGGAAAAGAGAAGAAAAACCAGGAGGAGGAGGAGGAGGAGGGTGGGAATTGAAGGGGCACAGGGGGGAGAGGACTCCAACCACCCTGAGCTGGAGTCTGGGAGCTTCCCGGAGGTTTGGGGCTGGAAAGCACCAGGGAGAGTCAAGGGAAGGGGGCAGGAGAGCCCTGCCCTGCCAGGGGAGAGGATGAGGAGGGACAGAGGGCACAGGGAGCAATTCCTGCCCCGGGGCAGCTCCAGGGTGGCTCCAACAGCCCCAGCACCCCAACTGCTGAGGCTGGAGCTTTTCCCAGCCCCTTTCCCGCAGCCCAAACCTGAGGGAATGGGTGCTGGGGGGACGTGGGGACTCCAGCGTCCCCCTCAAGGCCAGCAGAGCCCCCAGGCCATGGGGCATGTGGGGATGTGGGGACCGTCCCCCTGGGAAAGGACTCACTTGGCAAAGCCGATGAAATCCTCGTGGTTGGTGTTGATGTAGGAGAGCTCGATGTCGATGAGCAGCAGGATCTGGGGGAGGCAGGAGGCAGGGAAAAGGGGAGAAATGGGATTTTTAAATGGGATTTTGGGGGGAATCCCCGCTCTGGGGGTGGGCTGGGGCTCACCTGGTCCTTGGTTTTGCCCTCGCGCTCCCGGATGTGGGTGGTGACGATGCGCTCGGTCTCCTCCCGCAGCCTGGGGTACGAGCCCAGCTGGAGAAGGGGAAAAAAGGGTTGGGAAGAACGGGTGGGATGGAGGCAGGCAGCTCCAAGGGGAGCAGCACCCCACCAAACCCTGCCAAAGCCCATCAAACCCTACAAAATCCCCACCAAACCTCATCAAACCCTGCCAAAGCCCATCAAACCCTACAAAATCCCCACCAAACGCCACCAAATCCCACCCAAACCCATACAAACCCCACCAAACCCTGCCAAACTCCACCATTCCCCACCAAACCCCAGCAAATTCCACCACTCCCCACCAAACCCCAGCAAATCCCACCAAATCTCACCAAATCCCACGGAACCCCAGCACTGGGCTGACCAGTACCTGACTGGTGACCAGTCCCTCACTGTGCCCAGCCTGACCGGTCCCCACTGGTGTCACTGGGCTCTGACCAGTACCTTACTGGTGACCAGTCCCTCACTGTCCCCAGCCTGACCAGTCCCCGCTGGTGTCACTGGGCTGACCAGTACCTTACTGGTGACCAGTCCCTCACTGTGCCCAGCCTGACCGGTCCCCGCTGGTGTCACTGGGCTGACCAGTACCTTACTGGTGACCAGTCCCTCACTGTGCCCAGCCTGACCAGTCCCCACTGGTGTCACTGGGCTCTGACCAGTACCTTACTGGTGACCAGTCCCCTGCTGGTGTCACTGGGCTGACCAGTACCTTACTGGTGACCAGTCCCTCACTGTGCCCAGCCTGACCAGTCCCCTGCTGGTGTCACTGGGCTCTGACCAGTACCTTACTGGTGCACTGGCGCACGGTGTTGATGAGCTCCTGGATCACCAGATCCACACATTTCAGGCACGGCTCCTTCAGCTTCACCACCTGCTTCTTCACAATGGCCTCGAAGGCCAGGTCTGGAGTGAACAGCCCCGTCCTGGAGCCCAGGGAGAGGGAAAAGCGGGGTTGGGATGGGATTGGGGTGGGATTGGGACAGAGCCCCATCCCAGGGAGCGATTCCCAGCTCTGAGATGGGATTGGGATGGGATTGGGACAGAGCCCCATCCCAGGGAGCAATTCCCAGCTCTGAGATGGGATTGGGATGGGATTGGGACAGAGCCCCATCCCAGGGAGCGATTCCCAGCTCTGGGAGAGGCAGTTCCTGCTCCCAGGGAGCAATTCTGCTCCTGGAGAACAATCTCCTGCTCAGCAGAGGAAATCCCTCCTCCAGGATGGCCCTGCCCAGCCTTCCCTGGCAGTCTGGGTCGGGAATGGTGCCCGGGGAAGGAGCTGTGGGGGTACTTGCCTCACCCCGTGGATGTTCTTGATGGCGTAGCTGATCTCCCGCCTCAGGTCCTTCTCGTCAAATTCCATCTGCAGGAATCGGGAATCATCAGGAATTGGGAATCAATCGGGAATCAGAAATCAGGAATCAAAAATCAGAAATCAATCAGGAATTGGGAACCAGAAATCAATCGGGAATCAGGAATCAATTCAGGAATCAATGAGGAATCAGAAATCAGGAATCAATGAGGAATCAGAAATCAGTAAACAGAAATCAGGAATCAGAAATCAGGAATCAGTGAGGATTCAGAAATCAGGAATCAGAAATTGGGAATCAAACGGGAATCAGGTACGAGGAATCAGAAATTAGGAATCAAAAATCAGGAATCAGGACTGTCCCACTGTCCAGCAGCCACAGAGGACCCACGCCAGAAGGACGGACCATCCCTGCAGCCTCTGCTGTTTTACCTGCCCCAGATTTTGGGATTTTTACGGGGTCAGGGATGGTTTGGGTTGGAAAAGCCTCCAAGGAGAGGGAACTCCCCCGCCCTCACCTTGACCAGCTCGAAGGGGAACCTCTCGTGGAAAATCCGGTTGATCCTGGCGCCCCCGGAGAGCTCCAGAGTGTCCACCTGGTCCCCCGAGCCCTCGATCCTCTTCTCAAAGTCCACCCCGAACTGCTGCACCATCCTGGGGCAGGGAAACGGCAATGAGGGAGCAAAAATGCCCCAACTCCCCCAGCTGGGCTGGGAGAAGCGCAAATCCCCTTTTTTCTGTGGTATGGGAGGGACAGAGCCCACACTGCCAGCGGATTTTTCCCCATCCATCCCTCCCTGCCCTGCAGGGACATCAATCCCAGCCCTCCCCGAGCTGGGAAGCACAAATCCCTCTGGGAATCAATCCCCTCTGGAGAGGCACCCACTGCAGCAGGGCTTTGGTTTTCCTGGCGGGGTCGTCGGGTCGGAAGTTCTTGTACTCCTCCACCTCCTTCTCCAGGGACAGCAGCTGGCTCTGCAGCTTGCTGCGCAGCGAGGGCAGCGACTCCCGGATGTGGTTGGTCAGTTGCTGCAGGGGCACGGCGAAAGCTCAGCCGGGAGACCGGGAAATTCTGATTTTTTCCAGGTGGGAACGGATCCCCACACGGAAAATTCTGGTTTTCCAGGTGGGAACGGATCCCCACACGGAAAATTCTGGTTTTCCAGGTGGGAATGAGCAGGAAAAGGCTGTCCCGCCCAGGAACACAGCAAGAATGGGCTGTCCCATCCAGAAAATTCCGCTTTTCCGGGTGGTAATGGAGCCAGAATGGGCTGTCCCACCCGGGGCTGTACCTCCCGGAAAACTCTGCTTTTCCAGGTGGGAATGGAGCCCCACCGGGAAATTCTGCTTTTCCAGGTGGGAATGGGCTGTCCCACCGGGAAATTCTGCTTTTCCAGGTGGGAATGGGCTGTCCCACCCAGAAAATTCCCCTTTTCCAGCCAGGAATGAGCAGGAAGGGGCTGTCCCACCCAGAAACTCCGCTTTTCCAGGTGGGAAGGGGCAGGAAGGGACTGTCCCACCTGGGAACACAGTGGGAATGGGCTGCCCCACCCAGAAAATTCCGCTTTTCCAGGAGGGAATGGAAAATGGAGCGGGAATGGGCTGTCCCACATAGAAAATTCCCCTTTTTCCAGGCAGGAATGAGCAGGAAGGGGCTGTCCCACACAGAAAATTCCCACTTCCCGGCAGGAACGGCAGTCGCACCTGGTTGAGCACCCTCTGCAGGTGCGGCGTGCCCATGCGCTCGGCCATGTGCCGGTAGGCCGGGTGTGACAGGAAGAATTTGCGCTCTGCAGCCAGCGCAGCCCTGATGTCCTTCTTGCCATCGATGTCCTTCTGGCTGCGGTTCACCACGCCGATGTAGCCTGGCACGGAGGGGACAGCGTGGGGACAGGAGGGGATGGCACCCGGGGACATTGGGGACACTGGGGACAGGAGGGGATGGCACCCGGGGACACTGGGCACAGCATGGGGACAGCTCGGGAATGGCACCCGGGGACATTGGAGACAGTGTGGGGACAGCTCGGGAATGGCACCCGGGGACATTGGGGACACTGGGGACAGGAGGGGATGGCACCCGGGGACACTGGGCATAGCTCGGGAATGGCACCCGGGGACATTGGGGACACTGGGGACAGTGTGGGGCCAGGATGAGATGGCACCCGGGGACATTGGGGACAGCGTGGGGCCAGCTCGGGAATGGCACCCGGGGACATTGGGGACACTGGGGGAGCCAGGGCAGGGCACAGAGGGGACAGCGTGGGGCGAGAGGGCATGGGGAGGGCACACAGTGACACTGGGGACACACAGAGCGACCCGAGGGCACACGGGGCATACTCAGGGACCCAGGCCAGGCCGTACCTCTCCGCAGGGGCAGCAGTTTGTTCTCCAGCACGTCCCGGGCGTCGGTGCCTTCGTCCATCAGGTCCAGCTTGGTGATGACCCCGATGGTCCTCAGGCCTGTGGGGACAAGGGTTGGTCCCAATGAAACCCAGCTCAGCACAGTGGGGACCCACGGGATGGAGAGGAGGACAAGGAGGATGAGGAGGAGGACGAGGAGGAGGCCGAGGCAGCGCCGCCCGTCCCTCACCCTGCGGGTCCACCTCCTTGGCCATCTTGAGCGCGTCCGAGTTGGCCAGGTCCATGTTGGCCGGGGTGACGGCCAGGATCAGGCTGCTCTCCCTGCTGATGAACTGCAGGATCATGTCGCGGATCTGGAACTCGATGTCCTGCGGCTGATCCCCCACGGGCACCTTGGTGATCCCGGGCAGGTCGATCAGGGTCAGGTTCAGCACTGGGGGGACACGCATGGGCTGACGGGGGGATCCCGACGGACTGGCTCCCACAGGGCCCCAGAACCCCCGGGTTTTCTCAGATTTTCCCCGTTTTCTGGGGTCTTCCCTCACCGTGGGGCGAGTACACGCGCAGGTTGATGGGCACGGGGGAGATGCCCTTGTTGGTGCCCGTCACCCGGTCGGTCTCCGCCTCGATCTCCTGCCGCACCTCGTCGAAATCCGTGAACTTCTTGGACTTGCAGTGCAGGAACTCGGCATATTCTGGGATTGGGAGGGTGAAAAACAGGGAGTGTGAAAAACGGGGAGTGTGAGAAAACGGGGAGTGTGAGAAACGGGGAGTGTGAAAAACGGGGAGTGTGAGAAAACAGGGAGTGTGAGAAATGGGGAGTGTGAGAAACGGGGAGTGTGAGAAACGGGGAGTGTGAGAAAACGGGGAGTGTGAGAAACGGGGAGTGTGAAAAAATGGGGAGTGTGAGAAACGGGGAGCTTGAAAAATGGGGAGTGTGAGAAACGGGGAGTGTGAGAAACGGGGAGCTTGAAAAACGGGGAGCTTGAAAAACGGGGAGTGTGAGAAACGGGGAGTGTGAGAAACGGGGAGTGTGAAAAAACGGGGAGTGTGAGAAAATGGGGAGCTTGAAAAACGGGGAGCTTGAAAAATGGGGAGTGTGAAAAACGGGGAGTGTGAGAAACGGGGAGCGTGAAAAACGGGGAGCTTGAAAAACGGGAGCTTGAAAAACGGGGAGTGTGAGAAACGGGGAGTGTGAGAAACGGGGAGTGTGAGAAACGGGGAGTGTGAGAAACGGGGAGTGTGAAAAACGGGGAGTGTGAAAAACGGGGAGTGTGAGAAACGGGGAGTGTGAAATACGGGGAATGTTCGGGGGGATGTGGTGGAGCAGGGCAGGGGGATCTGGGGCAATGTGGGGAAGGGGCCTCAGGACGTGGGGAAGGGGCCTCAGGACGTGGGGAAGGGGTGCAGGACACCCAGGAGGGGCTGCAGGACCCGCAGGAGCTGCCCTGGATGCCAATCTGCCCCACAAAAAGGATTTCAGCAGCTGTGGGGCCAGGCTGTGGCCGCTGGGATGGTGCAACTTCCTTCCTCCTTCCCTCAGTGTGGGCAGAGCGGAAACCTCAGCGCTGCCAGGGCTGGAACCACCCCAGACACCTCATTCCTCATTCCCCAGCCCTCACCAAGCCTCCCATGGCCCCAAAACCTGCTCTTCCCAGCCCTGCTCAGCTCCCAGGAGGGCACCAGGGGTTCACCCACGCCCAGGGAAGGTTCGGCCTGGCTGCTCAAGGTGAAGGGCATGAAGGAAATCTCCCCGGATATCGGGATGGCTGATGGCAACCAAGGGAACCTGGCTGGGAAAAGGAGCCACCCCCACGGCCAGCTCAGCGTTCCTCGGTTTTCCTGCGGCCTCCCCAGCATTCCCAGGCATTCCCTGGGCTCTCCCACACATTCCTCCCTGATAAGCAGGGAAATGTGGGAGCGTGGGGGCGGCGGATGGAGCCGAGGGAGGGAGGGAAGGGAGGGCAGCAGTGTGCACACCCCAGGGCTCACACTGAGCTCCTTTCCCAGTTTCCCAGCCCCGTACCCGTCTTGGAGAAGATGAGCTGCAGGATCAGAGGCCGGCGGGTAACGATCCCAGAGCCACGGGGAAGGAAATCCCTGCGGGGGATGAAAGGATGGGTCAATAAATGAATTAATGCTATTGATTCCTCCAGCACTGGGAGAGGGGTGGGAACACATGGGGATCAATCCCTGCTCTGCTCTGGGAGAGAACAGGATACTCCTGGGAGGGCAGAGCCCCGAGGAAAGCAGGAAACCCACACAGAATTCCCCAGAGGGGTTTTTTTGGGAGAATCCTGCCTGGAAAAGGCGGTGCTGCAATGGCCAGTCTGGGCTGGGGCTGTCACCGCCCTTTCCCGAGCAGGGGACGGGACAGGGACCGGGACAGGGCAGTGTCAGCTGGGAACGGGCACCGATAACGGCCTGGGAGCGGCTCTGACGGGAACGGCCCGGCCCGGCCGTCACGGCCACGCCAACGACGACAACAACACCCCGACCGTGTCACCCCGACCGTGTCACCCCGACAGGGCTGGTGACAGCCGGAAATGAACTTCCTGCCCGGCCGGGAGGACAGGTCCGGCGGGAAGGGCAGAACCGGGACAGCCCCGGGAGGGGAGAGCCCAACCGGGACAGCCCCGGGAGGGGAAAGAGGGGAAAGGAGGGATGGACCCAGGAATGGAGCTCGGGGAGGCCCCAGGTGCCCCCCGGCCCCGCTGATCCCAGAGGGAATCCCAGAGAGAACGGCGATCCTGATGGGAATGTTGGGATTGGGGTGATCCTCGCAAAGTGGGGTCCCACACCTCTGGCTCTGCTGCTCCCACCTTGTCCCAGCCCTAATTCCAGGGGAACTGAGGTGATCTCTTTGTCCCAGCCCTAATTCCAGGGGAATTGAGGTGATCTCTTTGTCCCAGCCCCAATCTCAGGGGAATTGAGGTGATTTCCTTGTCCCAGCTCTGATCCTGAGGGAATCCAGGAGATCCCCAGCTCCCAGCCCTCAATCAAGGTGATCTCCTTGTCCCAGCCCCAATCCTGGGGGAATCCAGACGATTTCCTGCTCCCAGCCCTGATCCCAGGGGAATCTGGGTGATCTCCTTGTCCGAGTCCCAATCCTGAAGGAAGCCGGATGATTCCCTTGTCCCAGCCCCAATCCTGGGGGAAATGAGGTGATCCCCATCCCCAATCCCAGTGTAATCCAGGTGATCCCCTTGTCCCAGCCCCTATCCCGGGGTAACCCAGGCGATCCCCTTGTCCCAGCCCCTATCCCAGTGTAACCCAGGCGATCCCCTTGTCCCATCCCCAATCCCAGTGTAACCCAGGTGATCCCCTTGTCCCATCCCCAATCCCAGTGTAACCTAGGTGGTTTCCTTGTCCCATCCCCAATCCCAGTGTAACCCAGGTGATTTCCTTGTCCCATCCCCTATCCCAGTGTAACCCAGGTGATTTCCTTGTCCCATCCCCAGTCCCAGTGTAACCCAGGTGATCCCCTTGTCCCATCCCCAATCCCGGGGTAACCCAGGTGATCCCCTTGTCCCAGCCCCTATCCCGGGGGAAATGAGGTGATCCCCTTGTCCCATCCCCAATCCCAGGGTAACCCAGGTGACCCCCTTGTCCCATCCCCAGTCCCAGTGTAACCCAGGCGATCCCCTTGTCCCATCCCCAATCCCGGGGTAACCCAGGTGATTTCCTTGTCCCATCCCCAATCCCAGTGTAACCCAGGTGATTTCCTTGTCCCATCCCCAATCCCGGGGTAACCCAGGTGATCCCCTTGTCCCAGCCCCTACCCCGGGGTAACCCAGGTGATCCCCTTGTCCCATCCCCAGTCCCAGGGTAACCCAGGTGATCCCCTTGTCCCATCCCCAGTCCCGGGGTAACCCAGGTGATCCCCTTGTCCCATCCCCAATCCCAGTGTAACCCAGGTGATCCCCTTGTCCCATCCCCTATCCCAGTGTAACCCAGGTGATCCCCTTGTCCCATCCCCAGTCCCAGGGTAACCCAGGTGATTTCCTTGTCCCATCCCCAATCCCGGGGTAACCCAGGTGATCCCCTTGTCCCATCCCCAGTCCCAGGGTAACCCAGGTGATTTGAGGTGACAGACCCCGCGGGCAGGGAGGGGCCTCCCGGAAGGAAGGACGGACGGACGGACAGGGACGGTGGCGGTGCCCCCGCCCAGCCCCGTGTCCCCGTGCCCCTCCGCGTCCGTGTCCGGCTGGGCAGGATCCGTGACGTGCGCGGGAGCCTCGGGACGTCACTGCCCGGCTGCCGCCGCCTCCCACCTGCGCTCAGGTGTGACCAGGGCCGGCAAGGGGACAAAGGGACACGGGGACAAAGGTCTCGGGGCGGAGGAGCGCGGTGGGAACTCCCAGTGCCGAGAAAATCCCTGGGGAAACACCTCCGTGCGTTTCCAGGTTTCCAAAACACCCTGGGTCCACCTCACTCCAATTATTCCCTTCCCATTCCTGACACAATTCCCTGAATTCCATGGCTCCCACCAATCCCACCTCACTCCAATTATTCCCTTCCCATTCCTGACACAATTCCCTGGATTTCCCTGGCCATGGCTCCCACCAATCCCACCTCACTCCAATTATTCCCTTCCCATTCCTGATGGGATTCCCTGGATTTCCCTGGCCACGGCTCCCACCAATCCCACCTCACTCCAATTATTCCTTTCCCATTCCTGATGGGATTCCCTGGATTTCCCTGGCCACGGCTCCCACCAATCCCACCTCACTCCAATTATTCCCTTCCCATTCCTGATGGGATTCCCTGGATTTCCCTGGCCACGGCTCCCACCAATCCCACCTCACTCCAATTATTCCCTTCCCATTCCTGACACAATTCCCTGGATTTCCCTGGCCATGGCTCCCACCAATCCCACCTCACTCCAATTATTCCTTTCCCATTCCTGACACAATTCCCTGGATTTCCCTGGCCACAGCTCCCACCCCGCTGAGGCAAATCCCATGGATTTACCCCTGGATTTACCACCAGACCTGTGGGACCCTCACAGGCAATCCCTGGGGATGGGTCACTGCTCTTGTCCTGCTCCCACGGGACTCAGCTCTCCCTCTGTCCCCAAACCCCACTGACCCCAAACCCTGGGGCTCAGCCCCGCTCTGAGGCATTTTGGGGGACAGTCTCCAGGCAGGATAAGGATCCCCATCCTCTCCTCGGGCTCATAAAGCCCCATTGAGGTCAGGGACTGTCCCCACCCCCGGGGGACAAGGGCTCCATTGTCCCCCAGGCCAGAGACGGCTCCGGGCAGGGCTGGGACAGGGATTTGTCAGAGCAGGGCCGGGACAAGGCTCCAAAGAGGGATGGTGGGGCCACAGAGAACCCTGGTGACGATCCCAGGTCACTCCCTCGCTGCTTCTCCCGTGAAATTCAGGGATTGGGGCGCTCCAGGCCCCTCAGAAACAACCCCAACCCCTCAAGGAGGCCAGAACCTTCCCATGGAGAAATTCCATGGAGAAACTCCAGCCCACTGAGGCTCAGCCATGGATTCAGAGGGTTCCCAGCCCAATTCCCGGTCCCTCCAAGGGATTTTGGGCACCTCAGGATCATCGCTCCATGTGTTTTGAGGGTACAAAACCCACAGAAATGGGACCATGGCCACCCAACACGGATCCAGGGCCTCCCAGCACGGATCCAGGCTGGCTAAAGCTGCAAAGCTGCAGAAATGGAGAGGAACAAGCCCCAGGGGCAGTTTCCAGGCCGGGCTCCATGGATCCGTGCGGATCGTTGGGACAGAGGGAACAGCCCCCAGGCCCCGGCTCGTCCCAGCTGGAATGGGTGATCCAGAGGGAAAATCCTGTTCAGCCATCCCGGGCTGGGAGCCCCAGAACTGCCCCCAAAGGCTGGGATGGACAGACGGACACGGCCAGGCCGGCATTCCTCGCCCTCCCCTTGCCAAGGACAGCCCTGGGCTGTAATTAACCCTAATTAGCACGAGCTGCACCACGAGGTGGGGAAGGATTCCCGGATGGATGGATCCCACTGTGACACAAAGGGGTTTAATTGCCAGGGATGGTTTTCCTTCAGTGCTGTAATTAAAGGTTGCCAGAATTGCCAGGAATGCAGGATGGGAATAACTCCAGAATTCCCAGGGATTCAGGATGGGAATAACTCCAGAATTCCCAGGGGATTCAGGATGGGAATAACTCCAGAATTCCCTGGGGATTTAGGATGGGAATAACTCCAGAATTCCCAGGGGATTCAGGATGGGAATAACTCCAAAATTCCCAGGGGATTCAGGATGGGAATAACTCCAGAATTCCCAGGGGATTCAGGATGGGAATAACTCCAAAATTCCCAGGGGATTCAGGATGGGAATAACTCCAGAATTCCCAGGGATTCAGGATGGGAATAACTCCAGAATTTCCAGGGATTTAGGATGGGAATAACTCCAGAATTCCCTGGAATTCAGGATGGGAATAACTCCATCATCCCACCCTGACTGCTGGGAAAGCCCAAATCCAGGCTGGGAATTTGGCCTGCGCTGGGACAGAGGGGAAAAGTGACGGATCCCAGGCTGGATTTGGGATCCACTTGCAGAAACCACCACAGGAATCCAGTGGAGAAAGCAAAACCCCACTGGAGCTCCCAACAGGGCATTTCCGGAGGAAGGGATGCCCAGAACAGCCCGAAACAGCGGGAAGACCACGGCTGGGAATTTTGGGAATGCAGAGGCTGAGAGGAGAGCGGGATGGAGCCACACCGGGCGAGGAGGATCCTGCCGGTGCCCGGTGCCGAGGAAGCGCCGGCCCCGCACCGGGGGCAGCGGAGGCGGCAGGAACGGGCCGGGCACGGCCGGGGCGAGCAGCGGCCCCGCACAAAGGCGGAGAGGGGCCGGGGCAGGGCCGTGCCGGGGCTGCCCAGCGCGGGGTTTGCGCATTTCGGGGTGATCCCCGTGCCCTGCTCCGCTCCCGTTATCGGCGCGGCCACGCTCGGCTCCGGGCCCGTCCCAGCCCCGCTGCTATCTCCGGGGCGCAGCCCCGCCGCCAGGATGAGGATGGTGGTGGTGGGGAGGAAGGCGCACAGAGCTCGGCATTCCCGAGGAATCCCGGGGAGGGGGATCCCGGGCACGGAACCGGCACCCAGCAGGGAGAACCGGGGAGCCTGCAGCGCCCGCAGAACCCCTGGAATCCTTCCGGGACCTGCTCAACCCCCGCTCCCATCGCCATTGACCGCCGTGACCCGACCCCTCCCTCCCTCCCTCCCCGCCACCACCGCCCGCCCCGCCCCGCCCCGTTCCGTTCCATTCCCGTTCCGTTCCCGTTCCGCCGAGCCCGTCCCGTCAGCGCCGCGTTCCGGCGGGCGCGGCCGCGCTCGGAGGAACGGGAAGGGCCCCCCCGTCCCGGTCCCAGCCCCGTCCCGGTGGCGGCGGCGTTTGCGCGGCCCTTGCGCCGTTTGCGCGGCCCGTGCGCCGCTGGCGCAGCGCGGGCCCGGCCCCGCCGGCCGCGCCCTTACGCCGCCGCCGCTATTCCCGAACGCTCCGTACGCCCGTGGCGCCGCTCCCGCCGCCCCGGCCCGCCGCCGCCGCCCTCCCCGCCATTGCCGCCGCCGCTCACCGGCCCACGAAGTTCTCGAGCACCGAGCTCTTGCCGGCGCTCTGCCCGCCCACCACGGCGATCTGCGGCAGGTCGAGGTGGCAGCTCTGCCCGATGGAGCTGAAGGCGTCCTGCAGCTTGTTGACCAGCGGGATGAGCTCCTCCATGCCCCGGTTGCCCATGGCGGCGCGGCGGTGCCGGGCCCGCGCTCCCGGCGGCGGCTCCTCCTCACGGGGCCCGCGGCGGCGGCGGCGGCGGCCAAACTTCCCCTCAGAGTCTCCTCATCCGGCACCGCCGCTCCCGCCCCGCTCCCGCAGCGCGCCTCGCCATTGGCCGGCTGGGCTGCCCGTCACCGGAGCGCGCAGAGCGGATAAGGGCAGAGAGCTGTCAATCACCAAAAACGGCGGTACCGGGGAGACATGCCCCTTTTCTATTGGTCTGTCGGCCGTCGCTCATCGCTCACAGCCAATGGGAGATGGCGCTACTGTGTCAGCTGAGGCGACGGGGACGCGGTCCCGCCCCTCACCGGTTCTGCCATTGAATTGGCGGACGGAGCTTCCCTCGGGAGCGCAGCCCCGGAGCAGCCCCGGCAGCCCGCTCTGCTCTGCCTCCCCACCCTCCCTTCCGTTAGACAGCGCGCCCGCCACTCCGAGCGGGCTGGCCAATGCAACCGAGAGAGAAATCCTAGGGAACGGAAAACCCCCTCGCAGTGAATCAGCCGGCCGTCAGTCAGCGAGTCCTTCTCGCCCATTGGCGTCCGGTGTTCCGCGGCCCTCCCGTGACCGTCCAGCGCCGTGTGTTCGCTCACGGGGAACGACAGTCCCGAAGCGAAGCCCTGGGGGTGAAACCCCCCGGGAATCCCCAGGGACCAGACTCAGCCCTAAATGGCTCCACTCCCCGCCCTGTCGGGGTTGGGAGGGATCTCTGCTGAATTTCTGCTGAGTTTGGGCGATCCCTGGGGGACTTTGGGCATCTCCGAGCTCGGCCCTTCCCCATCCCCCGAAGGCCCAAATGGCCCCCGCGTTGCCGTGGTAACGGTCACTTCCGGCGGCGCTGCCCCGCCTCTTCCGATCACGTGCTGCAAGATGGCGGCGCCCGCGGCGGGCCCGGTGCCGGTGCCGGTGCTGCGGATCGTGGCCGAGTGCGGGCGGAGCCGCGCCCGGGCCGGGGAGCTGCGGCTGCCGCACGGCTCCGTGCCCTGCCCCGTGTTCATGCCCGTGGGCACCCGCGGCACCGCCAAGGGCCTGACGGCCGCGCAGCTGGCGGCGCTGGGCTGCCGCATCTGCCTGGGCAACACCTTCCACCTGGGCACGCGGCCGGTGAGCGGCACCGGGGGCACCGGGGGGCTCCGCGGTTCGCCCCGTGCCGTGCCTGCCATGAGCTCCCAAATCCCGGTGGGGATCGGAGCTGCCGCGGGTTCCCGGCGGGATTCCGGCGCAGCCCCCGCCGTTACCGGAGGGTTACCGGGGCGTTACCGGGGGATCCCGCTCGGTTCCCGCCGCCCTCCCAGCCCTGCTCTCTACCATTCCGCAGGGCTCGGAGCTGGTGCGGCGTTCCGGGGGCCTGCACGGCTTCATGGACTGGCCCCACAATCTGCTCACGGTGAGGGATTGGGGGGACCCCAAATTTGGGGGGGCGGCACCCCCAGAGCTGCCCGGACTGAGGGGGGGGAGAACCCCCGGGACCCCCCAGGGGTGAACCCCCGAGCCTGGGGGGGTCCTGGCACCCCTTGCCGCAATCCCGGGGTGTTTTGGGGTGTTTTTGGGGTGTTTTTGGGGTTCCTCAGTGCCCGTTTCGGGTTCCCCCAGGACAGCGGCGGGTTCCAGATGGTTTCTCTGCTGGAGCTCTCGGAGGTGTCGGAGGAGGGGGTTCGGTTCCAGCCCCCGCACGGCGGGGAGCAGATCCTGCTGAGCCCCGAGAAATCCATGGAGATCCAGAACGCGCTGGGTGAGCGGGGGCACCCCAAATCCCGGGGGAAGGGACCCCCAAATCCCGGGGGGAGGGACCCCCAAATCCCGGGGGAGGGACCCCCAAATCCCGGGGGGAGGGACCCCCAAACCCCGGGGGGAGGGACCCCCAAATCCCTCGGGGGGGGTGTGAGAAGGACGGGGGTGACCCGCCCGCCCCCCCAGGCGCCGATATCGTGATGCAGTTGGACGATGTCGTGAGCAGCACCACGACAGGGCCGCGCGTCGAGGAGGCCATGAACAGGTGGGCACCCCCTGAGACCCTGCTGGGACCCCTTGACATTTCCTTGAGACCCCCTCCCAACACCCCCGTGATCCCCCTGAAACCCCCCTGACCCTCCTGGGACCCCCTGTGAGACCCCCTAGGACCCCCAGACCCTTCTGAGACCCCCCTGATCCTCCTGGGACCCCCCTGTGAGACCCCCTAGGACCCCCAGACCCTTCTGAGACCCCCCTGATCCTCCTGGGACCCCCCTGTGAGACCCCCTAGGACCTCCAGACCCTTCTGAGACCCCCCTGGGACCCCCCTGACCCTCTTTAGACCCCTCTGAGACCACCCCCAACACCCCTGAGACCCCTCTGACCCCCCCTGAGACACCCTAAGACCCCCTTGACAGTCCTGGGACGCCCCTGAGACCCCCCTGTGAGACACTCCAGGACCCCCAGACCCCTTTGAGACCCCCTGGGAACCCCCTGTGAGACCCCCCCCGTGTCCCCCCCAGGTCCGTGCGCTGGCTCGATCGCTGCCTGGCCGCCCACGGCCGCCCCCAGCAGCAGCTGCTGTTCGCCATCATCCAGGGGGGGCTGGACCCCGAGCTGCGCCTGCGCTGCATCCGCGGTGCGCCTTCGTCGCCACCCTCATCATCCTCATCATCCTCGCCCTTCATCGTCCTCATCGTCGTTGCCATCCTCACCCTCATCCCCAGGCCTTCCTCACCGTCCTCGTTCTCATCCCTGGCTCTTTCTCCTCACCCTCATCATCCTCACCATCCTCACCCTCATCCCCGGGCCTTTCTCGCCTTCCTCACCATCCTCACCCTCATCCCTGGGCCTTCCTCCTCACCCTCATTCCTGCTTGGGAGGGGTTCTGGGGGTCCTGGGGCAGCTCAGGTGGTCCCAGGGGGATTCAGGGGTGATTTGGGGAGGGTTCAGGGGTGATTTGGGGGGGTTCAGGGGTGATTTTGGGGGGGTTCAGGGGTGATTTTGGGGGTTCAGAGGTGCTTCGGGTCCCCTCTCCCAGCCATGACCCAGCGGGACGTGCCCGGGTTCACACTGGGGCTCAGGGTGACTCGGGGCAGTGCAGGGGAGATGTGGGGGTCCCGGGGGGGTTCAGGGGGGGTTCAGGGGTGATTTTGGGTCCCCTCTCCCAGCCATGACCCAGCGGGACGTGCCCGGGTTCGCCATCGGGGGCCTGAGCGGGGGCGAGGCCAAGGCTCAGTTCTGGCGCACGGTGAAGCTGAGCACGGAGCACCTGCCCCGGGACAAGCCCCGCTACCTGATGGGCGTGGGGTGAGTCCGGGGGTCCCCCAGAGCCCCCCCCAGAGCCGGCCAGGCTGGGGGAGCCCCCCGGAGTCAGCCCCACTTGCCCCCTCCCCAGCTACGCCACGGACCTGGTGGTGTGCGTCGCGCTGGGCTGTGACATGTTCGACTGCGTCTTCCCCACCCGCACGGCGGTAAGGGGGGCCCGGGGGGGGGGGGGGGGGGTTTGGGGACCCCTCCCCGCGATTGGGGGACCCCCATAACCCGCCCTGCTCCCCCCGCAGCGTTTCGGTTCCGCCCTGGTGCCCTGGGGGTCCCTGCAGCTGAAAAATCAGCAATTCGCCAAAGATTTCCGGCCCATCGACGCCGACTGCGGCTGCCCCACGTGCCAGAGGTGGGCAGGGGGCTCTGGGAGGGGTCCCCATGGTGGGGCCGACCCCCCAAACTCCCCATTCCCCCCCAAACACCCCATTCCCCCCATGCCAGGTACTCGCGGGCGTACCTGCACGCGCTGCTGCGCTCCAACACGGCCGCGCTGCACCTGCTCACCCTGCACAACATCGCCTACCAGGTGGGCAGGGGGGCTTTGGGGAGGGTTTGGGGAGGGTCCTGGGGGGTCTCCCCACCCCTCTAACCCCTGTCCTCCCCCCAGATGAAGCTGATGGGCTCCATCAGGGACAGCATCGTGCAGCAGCGCTTCCCCGAGTTCGTGCGGGAGTTCATGGACACCATGTACGGGGGGCGGGGGGGACCCCCGGCCTGGGCTCGGGAGGCCCTGGAGTCTGTGGGGATCACCCTGGCCTGAGGGGGGACCCCCGGACCCTGGGGAGTCCCCCTGGGATTCCTGGGGAACCCCCCCCCATTCCCACCCCCCCCTCCCTCTGTATTTTTATACTTTTTTTTGGTGGTTTTTTTACTATTTTGGGGTTTTTAAGGGGTAGGAAATAAAAGAGTTTGGAAGGGAAATGGCCGATGTGGCTCCAAGGGGGGCTGGGGGGGTCCCTAAGTGGGGCTGGGTCCACGGTGTCACCTGGTTGTGGTGGCACCTGTGTGGTGGCACCTGTGTGGTGACACCCGTGTCTCCATGGTGACACCCGGCTGGTGACACCTGCCCGGTCACACCTGCTCGGTGTCACCCCTGCGGCCGCAGGAGGAAGTTGGAGCAGGGCTGGGTGTGGCCGGGGGGGGGGCGTGGCCAGGGCTGGGTGTGGCACCTGCGTCACGCGTGCCCGCACATTTCTGCCCCTGCCGGGCACGGCGGGCACGGAGGCACCGCGGGCGGGCACTGGGAGCACTGGGAGCACTGGGAGCCGTGCCTGGAAGCTAACTGGGAGCACTGGGACACGCTGTGAGTGACTGGGACACACTGGGAGCTGTGCCTGGAGCTAACTGGGAGCACTGGGACACACTGGGAGTGACTGGGACACACTGGGAGCTGTGCCTGCAGTTACTGGGAGCACTGGGACACACTGAGAGTGACTGGGACACACTGGGAATTACTGGGAGCTGTGCCTGCAGTTAACTGGGAGCACTGGGAGCTGTGCCTGGAGCTAACTGGGAGCACTGGGACACACTGTGAGTGACTGGGACACACTGGGAGCACTGGGAGTGACTGGGAGCTGTGCCTGGAGCTAACTGGGAGCACTGGGACACACTGGGAGTCACTGGGAGTGACTGGGACACACTGGGAGCTGTGCCTGCAGTTCACTGGGGGCACTGGGAACCACTGTGAGTGACTGGGACACACTGGGAGTGACTGGGACACAACTGGGAGTCACTGGGACACACTGTGAGTGACTGGGACACACTGGGAGCTGTGCCTGCAGTTACTGGGAGCACTGGGACACACTGAGAGTGACTGGGACACACTGGGAATTACTGGGAGCTGTGCCTGCAGTTAACTGGGAGCACTGGGAGCTGTGCCCGCAGTTAACTGGGGGCACTGGGAACCACTGTGAGTGACTGGGACACACTGGGAGTCACTGGGAGCTGTGCCTGGAGCTAACTGGGAGTCACTGGGACACACTGTGAGTCACTGGGACACACTGGGAGCACTGGGAGTGACTGGGAGCTGTGCCTGGAGCTAACTGGGAGCACTGGGACACACTGGGAGTCACTGGGAACTGTGCCTGCAGTTAACTGGGGGCACTGGGAACCACTGTGAGTGACTGAGACTCAACTGGGAGTGACTGGGACACAACTGGGAGTGACTGGGAGCCACTGGAAAGGGCTGGAAGTAGTGCGTGAAATTAACTGGGAGCCACCAAGTGCAACTGGGACACACTGGGAGACACTGGGAGACACTGGGAAGGGCTGGGAGCCACCAGGAATGGCTGCAACACACCGGGACAGGCTGGGAGCAGCTCTTGGGGTTAACTGGGAGGCACTGGGACACACTGGGACAGGCTGGGAGCAGTCACTGGGGTTAACTGGGAGCCACTGGGACACACTGGGAGGCGCTGGGAAAGGCTGAGGGAACTGGGAAGGGCTGAACGTGGCACCTGGGCAAACTGGGGGGAACTGGGAGAGGTGCTGCGGCAAAGCCAGGGGTGAACTGGGATGAACTGGGCAGAGCTGGACTCAGCCCCAGGACCCCCGGACCCCAAACTGGTCTGACTGGTGGGACTGGCGGGGCCCCGGCGGCGCCTCCTGCCCTTATCACATCCGGAGCCTTATCAGGAACAGAATGGGGGGGAGAGGGGGAAACCAGAGATGGGGAGGGAGCACGGGGGGAGCCAGGAATGGGGAGGGGGATCCAGGAGGGGCAGAGGGAAGATTCCAGAATGGGAGAGGGAGGGGGAGGATCCCTGAAAGGGAGGGACCGGGGGACCCTGGAATGGGGAGGGGGCAGGAGGAGCGGGATCTGGGTGGGATTGGGGTGCTCAGAGTGGGATCTGGGTGGGATTGGGGTGCTCAGAGAGTGGGATCTGGGTGGGATTGGGGTGCTCAGAGCAGGATCTGGGTGGGATTGGGATGATCAGAGTGGGATCTGGGTGGGATTGGGGTGCTCAGAGTGGGATCTGGGTGGGATTGGGATGATCAGGGAGCAGGATCTGGGTGGGATTGGGGTGCTCAGAGCAGGATCTGGGTGGGATCCCAGTGCTGGTGGGATTTGAGTGCCAGGATTTGGGCACAGCAGCACGGGGGTGCCCAGCAGGGTTGGGATGCCCAGCAGGGTTGGGATGCCCAGCAGCATTGGGATGCCCAGCAGCATTGGGATGCCCAGCAGGATTTGGGATGCCCAGCAGGATTTGGGGTGCCCAGCAGGATTTGGGATGCCCAGCAGGGTTGGGATGCCCAGCAGCATTGGGATGCCCAGCAGGATTTGGGATGCCCAGCAGGATTTGGGATGCCCACCAGGATTTGGGGTGCCCAGCAGGGTTGGGATTCCCAGCAGGATTTGGGGTGCCCAGCAGGATTTGGGGTGCCCAGCAGCATTGCGATGCCCAGCAGGATCTGGGGTGCCAAGCAGAATTTGAGATGCCCAGCAGCATTGGGATGCCCAGCAGGATTTGGGGTGCCCAGCAGGGTTGGGATGCCCAGCAGCATTGGGATGCCCAGCAGGATTTGGGGTGCCCAGCAGGATTTGGGATGCCCAGCAGCATTGCGATGCCCAGCAGGATTTGGGGTGCCAAGCAGAATTTGAGATGCCAAGCAGGATTTGAGATGCCCAGCAGGATTTGGGATGCCCAGCAGCATTGGGATGCCCAGCAGGATTTGGGGTGCCCAGCAGGATTTGGGGTGCCCAGCAGCACCCCGGTGCCAGCAGGATCCCGGTGCCAGCAGGATCCCGGTGCCCAGCAGCACCCCGGTGCCAGCAGCACCCCGGTGCCAGCAGGATCCCGGTCTTTGGGCCCTGCTGCCATCCCCAGCCCGCGCCAAGCCCCTCTCCCACCCCGCAGGCCGACCATGAAGCTGCCCCCGAGCTGCCGCCTGCTCCTGCTGCCCATGGCCGGGGCCCTGACCCTGCTGGCGCTGCACGCCCGGCCCCCGGCGCCCCCCGCCAGCCCCACGGAGCCCCCCGGCCCCGCGGCGCCGCCCGGTAACGGCACGGAGCCCACGCGGCACCCGCTGCAGCCGCCGTACCCGCACCCGTACCGCTTCCTGCTCAACCACCCCGACAAGTGCCGCGGGCGGGCGCCGTTCCTGGTGCTGCTGGTGGCGTCGGCCCCCGAGGCACTGGCGGCGCGGGACGCCGTGCGCCGCACCTGGGGCGCCGAGGACGCCGTGCCGGGGCTGCCGGTGCTGCGGCTCTTCCTGCTGGGCGTGCACCCCGTGTTCGGCGCCGAGCTGCGCCCCGTGCTGCAGGAGGAGGACGCGCTGCACGGCGACCTGCTGCAGCAGGACTTCCTCGACACCTACAACAACCTGACGCTCAAGACGCTGATGGGCCTCGAGTGGGTGAGCCGCTTCTGCCCCAACGCCAGCTACGTGATGAAGGCCGACCACGACGTCTTCCTCAACCTGGAGTACCTGGCGGGGCTGCTGCGGCCGCCCAGGGCGGGTTTCGTGACGGGCCACGTGTACCGGCGGACGGGCCCGCTGCGGAACCGCGCCTACAAGTGGTTCGTGCCGCGGGAGGTGTACCCCAACGACACGTACCCGCCCTACTGCGGCGGGCCCGGCTACGTGCTCTCGGGGGACGTGGCGCGGCACGTGTTCCGCGTGGCGCAGACGCTGCCCCTCATCAACATGGAGGACGCCTTCGTGGGCATCTGCCTGCACGCGCTGGGCGTGCCCGTCACCGACCCGCCGCCCGGCGCCTTCGCCATGTACCGGCTGGACTACGACCGCTGCCGCTTCTCGCGCGTGGTCATGGTGCACCACTACGGGCCCCAGGAGCTGCTGCGCGTGTGGCCGCACTTCCGCAACGCCTCCGTCAAGTGTCCCTAGGGCGGGACGGGCTGGGGTCTGCCCGGCTCTCGCTGGGAGCTGCTGGGATCCACTGACTGCAAACGGGATCCACTGACTGCAAACGGGATCCACTGACTCACTGGGAGCTGCTGGTTGTAACTGGGGGCTGCTGGTTGTAACCGGGATCCACTGACTCACTGGGAGCTGCTGGGTGTGAC
Organism: Melospiza melodia melodia; assembly: GCF_035770615.1. Taxonomy (NCBI): domain Eukaryota; kingdom Metazoa; phylum Chordata; class Aves; order Passeriformes; family Passerellidae; genus Melospiza; species Melospiza melodia. The sequence goes on from NW_026948621.1 coordinate 60,000, forward strand.
TGGGATCCACTGACTGTAACTGGGAGCTGCTGGGTGTGACTGGGATCCACTGGTGTTATTGGGATCCACTGACACACTGGGAGCTGCTGGGTGCGACTGGGAGCTGCTGGTTGTAACTGGGATCCACTGACTGTAACTGGGATCCACTGATTCACTGGGAGCTGCTGGGTGTGACTGGGATCCACTGGTGTTATTGGGATCCACTGACTGTAACTGGGATCCACTGATGGTAACTGGGATCCGCTGGTGTCACTGGGGTCTCCTGGTGTCACTGGGATCCACTGGTGTCACTGGAATCTACTGACTGTAACTGGGATCCACGGGTGTCACTGGGATCTGCTGGTGTCACTGGGATCCACTGGTGTCACTGGAATCTACTGACTGTAACTGGGATCCACGGGTGTCACTGGGATCCGCTGGTGTCACTGGGATCCGCTGGTGTCACTGGGATCCACTGGTGCCACTGGGATCCAGCGGTGCCAGCCCGTGCCCTGGTCCTGGCCCCGGAGCAGCCGCTGACCCTCGGGGTCCCCCCAGGACGTTCCTGCCCCTCTGAGCCTGGAGCAGCTGCTCCATCCATCGCTGAGCTGTCGTTCGGTTATCGAGGATCTATCGGGGATCCGCCATGCTGTGTTAATTTATATCCAAAGTTTTTAATAAAAGGGCTGGAGCCTCGTCTGTGCTGGTGCCGCCGTCCCGACGGATCCGGGTTGGGAAGGGGCCCTGGCGCAGGAACGTGCCCTGTTCTGGGCAGCATTCCCGGTGTTTGCCAGGCTGTGCCCCGCTCCAGGTGCTGTTCCTGGTGTTTGCCAGGCTGTGCCCTGCTCCAGGTGCTGTTCCTGGTGTTGGTCAGGCTTTGTCCTGCTCCAGGTGCTGTTCCCGATGTTTGAGGGGCTGTGCTGCATTCCAGGTGCTGTTCCTGGTGTTTGAGGGGCTGTGCTGCATTCCAGGTGCCATTCCCAGTGTTGGTCAGGCTGTGCCCTGCTCCAGGTGCTGTTCCTGGTGTTGGTCAGGCTTTGTCCTGCTCCAGGTGCTGTTCCCGATGTTTGAGGGGCTGTGCTGCATTCCAGGTGCCATTCCAAGTGTTTGCCAGGCTGTGCCCCGCTCCAGGTGCTATTCCTGATGCTTGAGGGGCTGTGCAGCATTCCAGGCATTGTTCCTGATGTTTGCCAGGCTGTGCCCCGCTCCAGGTGTTGCTCCTGATGTTTGCCAGGCTGTGCCCCGCTCCAGGTGTTGTTCCTGGTGTTTAAGGGGCTGTGCTGCATTCCAGGTGCCATTCCAAGTGTTTGCCAGGCTGTGCCTCACTCTGGGCAGCATTCCCGGTGTGTGAGGGGCCATGCCCCCCTCCAGGTGCCATTCCAGGCATCGTTCCCGGTGTTTTCTGGGGTCTGGCTCTGGCACGGAACGATCCGGAACCACCGGTACAAAGTTCATCCAAAGGAGCCACGAGGCCCCATTTCAACCCCAGAGAGGCCCCAGTTCAGGCCCAGGTCAGCCCCAGTTCAAGCCCAGGTCAGCCCCAGTTTGGCCCCAGTTCAACCCCAGTACTCTGAACTTAAGGGGTTTAAGGGACAAATATTTGGAATTCAGATTTGGTTTTTTATGGGAATCCTCCCAGTGTGGAGGTTTGGAGGTGCAGAACGCATTGGGAGCCCAAACCATCCCAAATTTTGGGTGTATGCACCTCCTCCACCCCCGCCCCCCCAACCCTGACCCCTTCCCCAAAAAAACTGAAACCACCAAAGGCAGCAAATACCGAAAAAAGCTCCTTTTTAACGCACTTCACAAAAGCAGAACAACGAGGGCCCGTCCCCCAGCCGGGGCCTGGGAAAAGGCTCCAGAATTGGATCGACTTCCCCGAAAAAAAAAAAAAAACAAACAAAACCAAAAAAAAAAAAAGAACAAAAACAAAAAAACCCCCAAAAAATAATAATAATAATCCTATTTAGACCAAGTCGTCGTGGCAACTACGACCCATTAAATAGAGGCCCAGGGGTGACGGGTCACACAGAGCAACGGGGAGGAGGAACAGGGGGATAAAAACCCGGGGGATGAGCCCCGGGGCAGCGCGGCGGGACACGGGGGTTTATCTGTACTGGTAACTCATGCTGTGCTCGTTCCTGCCGTACCCGCCCTGCGACGCCTGGTACGAGCTGGGGGGGCCGCTGTAGTTCTGGGAGCCCGGCGAGTTGTAGTTGGACTGGGACGAGTATCCACCTGTGCAGCACGAGGAGGAGCAGCAAGAGGAAGGATTAGGGCGGCCGTGGGGCTGCAGCGGGGCCCCACACCCACCTGGGCGGCGCTGGGGTGTCAATACTGACCTGCCTTACCTTGGTACGAGGAGCCCCCGCCCCCGGAGCCCCCGTAGCCCCCGTGGGAGCCCGAGTTGTAGGAGCCGCCCCCGGAGTAGTTGTTGCCGCCGCCGCCGCGGCCGCTGTTGCCACTGTAGCCTGGGGACGGGGAAAATGTGGGCATGAGGGCATGGGCAGGGACCCCCAGCACCCTCAGGGGGCTCAGTTTAACTCAGCCAAGCCCCCCAAGAGCCCGGAATTCCAGGGGGATTTGGGTGCAGAGGGATCTGGGGCATTCTGAGCCATGGATTATACCCCAGGAATGTGCCCAGGGCTGGGAACCCACCTCACCTGTCCCCTCTCCCTGTCAGACTCATCTCAGCTCCAACCCCAAATCCTTCTTTTAACCCAAACCTCCCCTTATTCACAGCTCCAGCCCCAAATCTATTTTAGCCCAAACCTTCCCTTATTCACAGCTCCAGCCCCAAATCCCTCCTTTAACCCAAACCTCCCCTTATTCACATCTCCAGCCCCAAATCCCTCTTTTAACCCAAACCTCCCCTTATTCACAGCTCCAGCCTCAAATCCCTTTTAACCCAAATCTCCCCTTATTCACAGCTCCAGCCCCAAATCTCTCTTTTAACCCAAACCTCCCCTTATTCACATCTCCAGCCCCAAATCTATTTTAGCCCAAATCTCCCCTTATTCGCATCTCCAGCCCCAAATCCCTTTTAACCCAAACCTCCCCTTATTCGCATCTCCAGCCCCAAATCCCTTTTAACCCAAACCTCCCCATATTCCCAGCTCCAGCTCCTGGGAAGGGCAGGAAGAACCCCTGGAGCTCCCTCGTGCCTGCCCCAGGCCCAGAGGGGTCACCAGGTCCCCTCCAGCTGCTCCAGAGACAACCCTCAAACGCCTTTAACCCAACTTTGGGCTCAAACCCAACCCCAACCCTCAAACCCCTGCCACCCCCAGCTCCCCTCCTGCACTCACTGTATTTGCTCTCGTAGTTGTAGTCGGAGCCGCCGCCGGGCGAGTTGTACGAGTTGGAGTAGGAGTAGCCGCCCTGGCCGTGGCCGTAGCCCTTCTGCTTGCCCTGCCCGGGGCCGTAGCCGCCGTACTGGCCCTGCCCGTAGGGCTGCTGGCCCTGGTGGGTGCCGTAGCCGGAGCCGTACGAGGCCTTCTGGCCGCCGCCGCCGTGCTGCTGCTTCTTGCCGCCGTGCTTGGGCGGCGCGGGCGCCGTGTAGCCGTCCCCGCCCTGGTAGTAGGAGCCGTAGCCCGAGGAGCCGCCGCCGCCGCCCGAGTTGGAGTGGCCGCCGTTGCTGTAGAACTGGCCTGGACAGAGAGAGGAGGGTCAGGGTCCTGGGGGTGCAGCCCCTCTGCAGGGGACAGGGTCTGTGAGGGTGAGGGTGGTCCGGAGGGGGAGGAGGGTCTGTGAGGATGAGGGTGGTCTGGAGCTGATGGAGACCCCTCAGCTCGCTGAGACTTCACTACAGGGACCCCCTGTAAGTGCAGCAGAACCCCCCGTGTGGATCTGTCCCTGGGGTTCCATTCCCATCCAGACCCCCCATCCGGGCCCATCCCCGTGATTGCAGCAGGATCCATCCCCGTGACTCCAGCAGGATATTTCATCTGGATCCATCCCTGTGATTCCAGCAGGATCCATCCCCGTGACTCCAGCAGGATATTTCATCTGGATCCATCCCTGTGACTCCAGCAGGATATTTCATCTGGATCCATCCCTGTGATTCCAGCAGGATCCATCCCTGTGACTCCAGCAGGATATTTCATCTGGATCCATCCCCGTGATTCCAGCAGGATATTTCATCTGGATCCATCCCTGTGATTCCAGCAGGATCCATCTGGATCCATCCCTGTGATTCCAGCAGGATCCCCCATCTGGACTGATCGATCTCTGTGATTCCAGCAGGACCCATCCTGTGATTCCAGGACTCATCTGGATCCCTCCCTGTGATTCCAGCAGGATCTCCTATCTGGATTGATCCATTTTTGTGATTCCAGCAGGATCCAACCCTGTGACTCCATCTGAATCCATCCCTGTAACTCCAGCAGGATCTCCCATCTGGATCCACCCTGGGCCTCCCTCAACCCTTCCAAGTCACTCCATCCCGGAGTGAGAGATGCTCTGGAATGAAAATCCTGCTCCAGGAATGAGGAACCCACACGACTGCGCTGTTTTATCTTCATGGGATTTGGGCAATTCCATCTGGGATCCAGACCTCATCTGGGTTTGACTTCATCTCTTCAGGGTCCCACAGCCAAACTTTGAGCGGCTCCTTTCCTGCCATTCCATGGAGAACTGGGAGCATCCAAAACCAATCTTATTTTTGAGGAAAAAAAAAAGCCACCGGAATCTAAAACCCCGAGGCATCAGGAGGGATCTGCCAGCAACGAAAAGGGGCAGAATCTGGTTAAAAAGGATCCAAGGAGTGAAATTCCACGTGCTTCACTTCCACAGCTCTGACTGATCCCAGGTGAATCCCAGCTCCATCCCCAAATCCCTTGGCTGCCAAGAGCTTCTGGAGGATTTAAATTCTGGGCTCATTCCGTGATTCTCTTCCAGGTCCCCTTTTCCATGAGAAGTTTTTATTCCTCTTCCACAGAAAATCCCGGATTCACTCTGCAGAAACGAGGCTCTGGAACAAATTTATCTCCAGGGTTGGAACAAAATCTGTCTGTGCTGGATCAGAGTCCCCTTGGGCCATCCCAAACCCCAAAATCCTGGGGTTTGGATCCAGAGCTGAAACTGGAGCTCTCCCACATCAAGAGTCCCGGATTTTCCACTTTATCCCAACATTCCAGGTGTAACTCTGAAGTTTTCATGCTTGACAGAATCAGCTGCGATTTTCCCCAAATCAGAGCTCAGGGACAGAAATGTCCAGCACCACGTGGTGGCTTGGGAAGGGCAGTTTGTCCACCTGGGAGGGACCCTAAGGATAATTTCTGGATCATCCAGGATGGGATCCATCCCCTGGATAAACAGTCAGGACCTCCAACAATGGTTTGTTTTTTCAAAAAAATGGGATAATTATTATTACCAATATTTTAAGGAGCCACTGAACCCTTTTGGACTCAGTTTAAACCTGGAGCTTCCTTCTCCTTCTTTTTTGGTTAAATCAAGGAATTAACCCAAAGATGGGAACCATGGTGCCACCAAATCCAGCAGACAACTCTCAAAGGAATAAAGGACCAAAACGCTCGGAACTTGGTGGATTCCGAGACTCAAGCCACTTCCAAAATTCCCCTCAATTCCTGATTTTGGGGATATCTCATTCTCCAGGTGACTGAAGCACTTTGCTCCAAGAGCCCATTTCCATGGCAACCAAGGACTCCATGGATTTCCCAGAGCATCCAAGACATTCCCCAGTGCCTGGATATTTATTTATTGGATCAGGATGGGGAGCACAGCAACAATTCCCAGAGCCCATTGTGGTTCAGAGGATTTGCTTCAGCACACGGGCAAATCCAAGCATTCCAGCAATCAGGGAATTTCACATCTTTAAAAGGCTGGGCTGGACCAGATCCATGTGGAAAAGTCTTCCCAACACCCAGAGGGGTCTGACCCAATCTCTGGGATTTATTAAAAGGATTGAATTTTCTAAGAAAAAACCCTTGCTGTAAGCCAAGACAGAACTGATGAAAACGCTTTGGTTTCCACAAAAACCAAGAACTATTAAAATAAAAAAGCTTCCCCTCCCTTGAGGCATTTCCTGGGAGATTTGAGTCCCCTCACGACGGCACCTGTTGGGATTTTGGGTGGAAAAAGGCACTTACTGTAGCCAGCAGTGGCAGAATTCCCTCCGTAGCCGTAGCTCCCGTACCCAGCGCCTGCAGAGGAGGGGAATGTTGGAATAAACAGAGATCCCAAGGGTGAAATGTCCTGAATTTGAGGGACAATTCCCCCGTGGAGGGCCCCAGGAAATCCAACTGACATGGACACAACGCCAGAGGGGGATTTGTCTCCTCACAGGAATTTGGGGGCTCTGGAACACCCAGGACATAACACCAGAGGGGAATCTGTTCCCTGACAGGGATTTGGGGGGCTCTGGAATATCCAGGACACAACACCAGAGGGGCATTTGTTCCCACATGGGGATTTGGGGGGCTCTGGAATGTATAGAACACAACACCAGAGGGGGATTTGTTCCCACATGGGGATTTGGGGGGCTCTGGAATGTATAGAACACAACACCAGAGGCGGATTTGTTCCCTGACAGGGATCTGGGGGGCTCTGGAACATTCAGGACCCACAGCCACAACACCAGAGGAGCAGGGGGTGTCATTCCCCCATGGAGAGTTCTGGAACCCGCAGGTGCCACGGGTGTGATGCCCAGGGGTGGGTGTGACCCCAGGGGTGGGTGTGATGCCCCCCGGGGTGCTGCTGGCCCTCACCTGTGTTCATGTAGCCGCCGTGGTTGCCCCCGAAGCCGCCCCGGCCTCGGCCCCGGCCCCGCATGTTTCCGCCCCGGCCGCGGCCCCGCATGTTGGGGGGCGGGGGGGCCTCGTTGTGCATGGGGCCCCCTCCCATCCCAAATCCTGGGTTGTGCTGCTGTGGGGACAAGGAGGGGGGGACACAGGTGTCACTTGGAGGAGCTGGGGTGAGGGATTCCCCAAAAACCTCCCAAAACTGAGCCCCAGGATGGCGCTCCCCCCCAAAACAAGAGCCACCGAGGTGGACCCCAAATTCAGGCACCTCCAAACCCAGAGGGGTTTTGGGCTTCCAAACCATTTGTTCTGCTCCCAGGAAAGGATCCAACCCCAGAGCCAATGGCTGGTGGGTTACACCCCAGGTTTTTTCCCATTCCAGACCAGTTCCCATTGGTCTTTTCCGATTTCAGACCAGTTCCCATCAGTCTTTTCCTGTTTTAGACCAGTCCTGATCTGTATTTTCTGATCTTAGCCTGGTTCCCATCAGTCTTTTCCCACTCCACACCAGTTCCCACCACTCTTTCCCCGCTGCAGAGCAGTGGGATTGGGGATTTCACTCACTTTGACTGGGAATTTGGGGCCGCCCCTGGCTGGAACGGGGGCTCTTTTTTTCTTGTTCTGCTCGATGGCAACGGGAGCATCTGGGAACAGCTTCTCCAGGGCAGCCAGGGCTGCGTAGGCTTTGGCCACCTTCTTGTTTGAGCCAGCACCTTGGAACTTCTGCCCGTCCACCTCCACCTTGGAAAGGGATGGAACCACACATTGAAGTGGGAAAGGGCAGGAAAAGACTGGAGACCTACAGGGAATCCCAGAGCTGCAAGTGTCACAGGCTGTCCCTGCCCATTAACGAGCTGTAAAAGGTTTCTCCCAAGCCAAACCTCTTGGATTTGAGGATTTAAACTCTTGGGAAGGGGATGAGGTGCCTTTCCAAGCTCCTCTCCCACCCAAGAGCTCTGGATGGAGCCGCTGGGGAGGGCAGGGGGCCCTGTGGTGTCCCCTCACCTCCATGACAAAGCGCTTGTCGTGGCTGCCGCCCGTCTCTGAGATCAGCTCGTACTTGAGCCCGCGCCGCTTCTCGTTCAGCTCCATCACCGGGTTCTTGCCGTGCTTTGTCAGGATTGGTCCCTGCTGCTTCACGTTCTGCGGGTGGACAAGGGCTGGCTGAGCCCCAAAGTGTCCCCAGCACACACAGAATTGCTCCCCAGCTTTTTTGGGAAGGACACCAAGGATCCACTCCCGCCTCCTGCTTTCACCAGGAGTGATGCAAACCCACCCCAAACCAGCACCAGCACGGCTGCCACGGTGCCACGTGTCCCCTACCCACCTCAGGGGTCTGATCCGAGGGGGGCGAGGCTGCCGTGGGCGTTGACACCGTTTCCACCACGGGCGGAGGAGCCACCACCACCGGCTTGGTCTCCGTCTCCTCCGCCGACTCGTCGCCCTTGCTGGAGTCCTTGCCCTCCACCCCGGTGGGCAAACCCATGTCCTGCAGCACCTGGGGGGCAGCAGGGAGGTCAGCAAAGCTGCTCCAGGCCTTTTATTGACTCTCTGTAATGCTCAGCATTCCCAAATCCTGCGGGCACTCCAGGGGACACTTGAGGATGGCAGCTCCTGGTGCTGCTCCCATCCCACCCTGGAGGTTCTGGTAGTTTTCCCATTCCCATTCCCATTCCCATTCCCATTCCCATCCCATCCCATTCCATTCCCATTCCTATTTCCATTTCCATTCTCATTCCCATCCCCACTCCTATTCCGATTCCCATTCCCACTCTCCTTCTCATTCCCATCCCCACTCCCACTCCCATCCCCATCCCCATCCCCATCCCCATTCCCATTCCCATTCCCACTCCCATCCCCATCCCATCCCATTCCACTCCACTCCCACTCTCATTCCCACTCCCATTCCCATCCCATCCCATCCCATCCCATCCCATCCCATCCCATCCCATCCCATCCCATCCCATCCCATCCCATCCCATCCCATCCCCATCCCATCCCATCCCCATTCCATTCCCATCCCCATTCCCATCCCCATTCCCATCCCCATCCCCATTCCCATTCCCACCCCATTTCCATCACACTGCCACCCCCACTCCCGTTCCCAGCCCACCTTCACAGCCACGTGCAGCTTGGCCGTTTTCTTGGAGGGCCCCGAGGCCTCGAAGGTGCTGCCGTCGATCTCCACGGACATGGTGAAGATGGGCGCGTGCACGGGGCCGGTCTGGGACACCAGCTTGTACTGGAGCCCTGGTTTGAGCTGGTTCAGCTTCATCAGCGCGTTCATGGCCTGGGGAGGCTCCAGCTTCTCCTCTGCAGGGGCAAAGCCAACACCGAGCGTTTGCGGCTGTTTGGCGGCTCCTTCCAAGAAGCAAAGCTGATTCCAGGCCAGTATTTTCCAGTTTGGGGCCAGCTCTAATTGGTATTTTTCAGTTTCAGGCCAGCCCTGATGGGCATTTGCTAATTCCAGACCAGTTTCCATGGGTCTGTTCCCATTGCAGACCAGCTCCCACCAGTATTTTCCAATTGCAAATCAGTTCTGACCAGTCTTTTTCCATTTTGGACCAGGCCCAACCAGTATTTTCTGAACTCAGACCACTTCCAACTGGTCTTTTCTCTTTTTAGACCAGTTCCCACTGGTCTTTTCTCATTCCAGACCTCTTCCCATTGACCCTTCCCAATTCCAGACCAGTCCCCATTGATCTTTTCCAATTCCAGACCAGTTCTCACTGGTCTTTTCTCATTCCAGACCTCTTCCCATTGACCCTTCCCAATTCCAGACCAGTCCCCATTGATCTTTTCCAATCCCAGACCAGTTCTCACTGGTCTTTTCCTATTTCAGACCAGTTCCCATCAGTCTTTTCCACCTCCCAGACCAATCCTGACCTTTTCTTCCCTGGTTTCAATTCTGCCCAGCACAAATCTCCACTTTTAAGTTATTTTATCCATCCCCACACCCTGTACCCCCAATCTACAGCCCCCCAAGCCACCAGCCCTGCACTGAGCACCCCCAGTTCCCACTCCAGTTCCCCTCAGGCCGTACCTACCTCTCGTTAACTCAATACCTTTTTTCTGAATCTTCTTTTTCTTTTTGCTGGGGGATTTCTCCTCCCCGTCCTCCTCCATCGGCCGCTTCATAGGGGTGACGGCATATGTGGTGCTGGGCGGGATCTGAACTGCAGAACGAGCACAACACTCCCTAAATCCCCTGTTCTCCACCCAAATCCTCGGGTTGGAGTGCAGGGTTGCTCCCTCCCAGTACGTACCAGTATAATCGACTGGGTTCTCGTTCTTTGGTTTCTTGGGCATTTTGGAGGGCAGGGGATCCATGCCCAGGACCTTGTGGAGCTGGCCGAAGGCGGCGAGCCGCAGGGCGTGCTGGGGACAGGAGTGGGGGTCAGCGGGAGCTGCCAGAGACCCCCTGCTCACAGCAGCCCCCCACAGCCCCCCTGCACCAATCCACATCCTCAAAGGGGCTCTCCAGATTGAGTCTTTTGGGGACTGTCGCCCAAAAAAGGGCCTTGGGACAATTCGCTGCTCAACACCTGATTCTTTGCTCTGGGTGGCCAAACTATGGGGCCCACAGGGGTGGCCTGGTGGAGTGACCGTGGCACCGAGTGACCACAGCACCGAGTGACCACAGCACCGAGTGACCACAGCAGCGTGTGGCCATGGTGCTGAGTGACCACGGCGCCGAGTGACCACGGTGCTGAGTGACCACGGTGCTGAGTGACCACGATGCCAAGTGACCACGGGTCTAATCTATGGTGGCCGAGGGAGCTGGGAGCAGAGCGAGCCGGGGATTGGGAAGGGCCGGATGGAGGTCACACTATACCTGAGCACTCTGTGTGATATCTTCCCTTTGTTGTCTGTCTAGATGCCCAATAGCATCAGTGGCTTCTTTTTCACAAGGGTCATAAATACCAGAACCATCTGAAGGCAGGAAACAAGGAAGATATGCAGAGAATTATCCCGGGTCTCTACCCTAAATTCCCTGGGGCAGCTCCCGAGGCGCGGCTCGCCGGGGTTTCTGTGGGACCGGCCTCCCGGGAGCCAAACTCTGGCGCCTCTCCCTACGGGGCAGGGCCGGGAATCTCCGCGTGCCCGTGGGGACGGAGGGGCTCCCGACCGCTGGCACCCCCCGCGCTCCTCCCGGCCGGAGCTCACCTGGCCAGAGCTCAGAGCTCATCTGGCCGAGCTCACCTGGGCAGAGCTCAGAGCTCACCTGACTGGAGCTCAGAGCTCACCTGGCCGAGCTCACCTGACCGAGCTTAGAGCTCACCTGGGCAGAGCTCAGAGCTCACCTGGCTGGAGCTCAGAGCTCACCTGGCTGAGCTCACCTGGCCGAGCTTAGAGCTCACCTGGGCAGAGCTCAGAGCTCACCTGGCTGGAGCTCAGAGCTCACCTGGCCGAGCTCACCTGGCCGAGCTTAGAGCTCACCTGGGCAGAGCTCAGAGCTCACCTGGCTGGAGCTCAGAGCTCACCTGGCCGAGCTCACCTGGCCGAGCTTAGAGCTCACCTGGGCAGAGCTCACCTGGCTGAGCTCACCAAGCTGGAGCTCACCTGGCTGGAGCTCAGAGCTCACCTGGCTGAGCTTAGAGCTCACCTGGCCAGAGCTCACCTGGCTGAGCTCACCAAGCCGGAGCTCACCTGGCTGGAGCTCAGAGCTCACCTGGCCGAGCTCACCTGGCCGAGCTTAGAGCTCACCTGGGCAGAGCTCAGAGCTCACCTGGCCGAGCTCACATGGGCAGAGCTCACCTGGCCGAGCTCACGTGGGCAGAGCTCACCTGGCATGACGATGCCCGAGGCCAGGCACTCCAGCACGCGGCGCAGCGCCTCGCCCGCGCCCATCGGCCGGTTCGCCGTCCCGATGGATTTCTCACACAGCAGCTCCAGAGGCTGCAAGGCAAGGAGGGAAGTGAGGGCAGGGAGAGGGGAGAGGGAGCCTGGAGAGGGACCTGGAAAGGGATCCCAGGAAATGGAACTCTGGAAATGGGGCCTGGGAGAGGGATCCTAGAGAGGAACCCTCAAAATGAGATCCCAGCAAATGGACCCCAGGAAAAGGGGCCTGGGAGAGGGACCCGGGAAAGGGATCCCAGGAAATGGAACCCTGGGAAAGGGATCCCAGAGAGGGACCCCTGGAAAGGACACCTGGGAGAGGGATCCTGTAGAGGGACCTGGAAAAGGGATCCCGGGAAATGGACCCCTGGAAAAGGGATCTCAGGAAATGGACCCCAGAAAAGGGGGCTCGGCAAAGGGATCCCAGAGAGGAACCCCTAGAAAAGGGATCCCAGGAAATGGACCCTTGGAAAAGGGATCCCAGAAAATGGACCCCAGAAAAGGGGGCTCGGCAAACGGATCCCAGAGAGGAACCCTGGGAAAGGGATCCCAGAGAGGAACCCCTAGGAAAGGGATCCCAGGAAATGGACCCCAGAAAAGGGGGCTCGGCAAACGGATCCCAGAGAGGAACCCTGGGAAAGGGATCCCAGAGAGGAACCCCTAGGAAAGGGATCCCAGGAAATGGACCCTTGGAAAAGGGATCCCAGGAAATGGACCCCTGGAAAAGGGATCCCAGGAAATGGACCCCAGAAAAGGGGGCTTGGCAAAGGGATCCCACAGAGGAACCCCTAGAAAAGGGATCCCAGGAAATGGACCCTTGGAAAAGGGATCCCACAGAGGGACCTGGAAAAGGGATCCCATAGAAGGACCTGGGAAAGGGATCCCAGACAGGGACATGGGACATGGGAAAGGATCCCAGAGAGGGACCCCTGAAAAAGGGATCTCAGGAAATGGACCCCTGGAAAAGGATCCCAGAGAGGGACCCCTGAAAAAGAGATCCCAGGAATGGACCCCTGAAAAAGGGATCTCAGGAAATGGACCCCTGGAAAAGGATCCCAGAGAGGGACCCCTGGAAAAGGGATCCCAGGAATGGACCCCTGGAAAAGGGATCCCAGGAAATGGACCCATGGAAAGGGGGCCTGGGAAAGGGATCCCATAGAGGGACCCTGGCAAAGGGACCCCCTGTAACGGGACTGCAAAGGGGATCCTGGGAGAGGGAGCCCAGGAAACACGTTGGGAAATGGGAGCCCTGCAAAGGGACCCAGGAAAGGACGCCAGGGAAGGGACTCATCTGGGAGCAGCTTCTGGTGCCCAAAGCAGGAGAGGAGCCAGGCTGTGGAAGTCATGAATGGATAAAACATTTGATAACAACGTGATTTGGTAATTAATAAAACAAGCTGATGATGTGATTTGATAAGATAAAGTTGTTTGATAACTGATAGAACCGTTTGTTAATTGATAAAGGAAACTGATGATGGTATTTGAGGACAGCATGGTTTGGTAACTGATATAGTGATTTGATAACTGATAAAACTATTTGATAACTAGACTTGAAAATTAATAAAACATTTTTAAAATAAAGCCATTTGTTACTTAATATTTGATGATAACGTGATTTGAAAATTTATAAAGCAATTTGATAATGATAATGATGTGGTTTGATAACTGATAAAACAATTTGATAGTAACAAGACTTGACAGCTGATAACACTGACAATAATGTGATTTGGTAGCTGATAAAATGTTTTGATAATAATGTGACTCAATAATTGATAAAACAAGTCGATAGTAAGGTGAGTTGATAACTGATAAAGCAATTCAATAACAACCTCAGCTGACAACCGACAAAGCAATTCAGTATCGAGGTAAGCTGATAATTCATTACCAATCTGATAACAACATGAGCTCATAATTAGCTGATAATTGATAAACCCATGTGCACCACAGACATTCGGTTTGTGTCTCTGAGTGCAGAGAAGCCGTCCATCCACAGCAATCCCCAACCTGGGGAAGGGGACGTGCCTGGAACCTCGGGAAAGAGCAGAGCTGCGCTGGGAGAAAGCTGCCACCCCCCAGAAGGGGAAAAGGGAATCAATGAATGAATTACCCATCCTCGGAGCGGGGCCCAGGTGGGAACGCGCGTGCACAGGTCCCGCAGCACCCGGATCACGATGACGCACGACTTCAGCCCGTTGGCCCTGGCCTGGAAGCGGAACCAAACCGGACAGGGGCTCACCGAGCGCCCGCCCGCGCCGCCGACGCTCCCTCCAGGTGCTGCTTTGCCGAGGGAAAACCGGAGCCCGGGCCCGGAGCCGCCACAGCTGAGGCCTGGCCAAAGCCTCAGCCAAGCTCCCAGCCGAGGGGTTGGCCAAGGTCTTAGCCAAGGAGTTGGCCAAGGTGTTAGCCAACCTCCTAGCCAAGGAATTGGCCAAAGCCTCAGCCAAGCTCCTAGCCAAGGGGTTGGCCAAGGAGTTAGCCAAGCTCCTAGCCAAGGGGTTAGCCAAGGAATTGGCCAAAGCCTCAGCCAAGCTCCTAGCCAAGGGGTTGGCCAAGCTCCTAGCCAAGGGGTTGGCCAAGGTCTTAGCCGAGAGGTTGGCCAAGGCCTTAGCCAAGGAGTTGGCCAAGGTCTTAGCCAAGGGGTTGGCCAAGGCCTCAGCCAAAGAGTTGGCCAAGGAGTTGGCCAAGGTCTTAGCTAAGGGCTTAGCGGAAGGGTTGGCCATGGGGTTGGCCAAGGTCTTAGCTAAGGTGTTGGCCAAGGGGCTGGCCAAGGTCTTAACCAAGGTCTTGGCCGAGGGGACGTTCCTCCTCACACAGAGCGGCAGCTCCGCGGCTGCTCCGTACAAAGGCTCCTAAGTCACTGCAGCGCCCACAGTCCGGCACCTCCGAGCGGCCGGCGGCCACTTGGAACTCCAACTCCAACAAGAACACTCAGCCCCTTAAAAGAGTTTTACCAACGCTTCTACTTAAAGATAAATATAAGAACAAAATGCAAACCTGGAACCACTTGGCGTGGCGCAGAGACGCCAAGGCAGCAAGGCATTTCTGCCTGTCCAGAACGTCCGGGGAGTCGGTGACTGAGAGCGTTTCTAGTCGTGGATGGAATAAGAAGACAAGGCACGGTTTGACCAAGGGGCTTCTGTCGGGCCGAGGGGGATGAGGCAGCATCCTAACGGGCAGCTGAGGCTCCCAAAAAATCCTGCAGGGATGCTGGGAGCAGGAGGGAAGGGGCTGCGGCCTCGCCTGGACACTGGGGAAGCTCGACTCCCAGGGAGGGATGGACTGGAATGTGTGCTGGGAGAAGGAGGAGGAAGAGGAGGAGGAGGAGGAGGAGACCGGGCGTGAGGCTCGGTGGAGGGCACAGCAATAAATCCTGGGTGGATGGAGAGGCGGCGGCGAGGCCGGCACGGGGAAATTTGAGGGGGTGAGAGCCCGGCTCCAGCTGGAGCACAGGGAGGGCAGGAGGGAAGGGCCAGGCTGGAGAGGATCCAGGGAACCCTCCGCCCGGAAGGATGGCTGCCCCGGCCCCGGCCCGCGACAGAGAACGTCCTGTTGGTCAAAGGTCCAGCGTCCCTAAAATCGACAAACTAGAAGGCTCGGAGACGAGGTCAGAGATCAACACCAGAGATCAACAATCAAGAGCACAAAGAGGTCCCGGTTTGTGCTGCAGCAAAACTGAGGAAGGGCCTCAAGTCGCCCAAAGTTGCTCGAGATCAGGGTTTTAGATAAGGCTAGTGCGGAGCGGGGGAACCGCCGGCCCTACGGAGCCCATGGGAATTGGAGCGCACAACCAGCAGCTGCTGGATTCTGATTCCAAAGGGAATTTGGAGGAGCTAACTTTATCCAAAACTCTGCATCGCTTTCCGGAATTGTGAACCTGAGGTGCTGCGAGAGCCACGCCAGGAGCCCCGAGCACCCGGTGTTCTGCTGCAACACACACCGGGGAACATCCCGGAACATCCCGGTTCATGGACATGCAACTCCTCGCACAAGAAGCCTTCGAGAGGGGCTTTTGTTTTGGGTTTCTTAAACAAATCTGGTTTCTATTTTCATGTCACTGCACTGACATGGCCGGGGGACAAACCACGAGTAATACAACGAGATGATGAATTAGTGAACTAAAGGCCCAAGTGGAACCAAAAGAAAGGATAAAATAATAATACTCAAAAAAAAAAAAAACCAAACAACCAAAAAAACCCAAAATAGAGCAAAAATCCGGCATGAAAGGTGCTCCTCAGCTTCGGAAGCTCGGCCGGGTAAAGCACACCCGGGATCTCTCAGTGAGGGTGGCACAGTGAAGGAATTTGGTGAGGATCTGGCCACGAGAGCTGCCACGGCTCCGGCTGAAGCTGAAGAGCACTTTCCCGCTCGCTAGCCGCGGGACGCCCCGCGCCGGCCGGCCGTACCTCCGGCCAGCTGCTTCTCCAGCTCCTCCCTGACCACGGGCGACGTCAGGTGGATGGTCAGGCTCAGGGGGGGCTCCTTGGTGTTCTTGATGATGATGGCGGCGTCGCCCACGGACTGGATGATCTCGTACTTGTCCTCGGTGATCGCCTGCGGCGTTGGGGTGGAGATGGGTTGGAGTGAGAGGGGTTCCAAAGTGCCTTCCAACCCAAACCATTCCACGGTTTCATCATCCCAGAGCCCTGGGAATGTTCTGCTGGAGCAGGGAAGGCTCTGGGGAGACCTTGGAGCTCCTTCCAGTGCCTAAAGGGGCTCCAGGAGAGCTGGAGAGGGACACAAGGGATGGAGGGACAGGACAAGAGAATGGCTTCGCTCTGGGAAAAGGGGGGTTTAGATGGGTTTGGGGAAGGAATTCCTGCCTGTGAGGGCAGGAAGGGGCTGGGACAGAATTCCCAGAGAAGCTGTGACTGCCCCTGGGTCCCTGGAAGTGCCCAAGGCCACGCTGGACAGGTTTGGGGCCTGTGGAAGGTGTCCCTGCCCATGAAGAGGATGAGCTCCAAAATCCCTTCCAACCCAAACCATTCCACAATTAACAAGGACAGATTCATTTAACAATCCTAAAGAATGCTACCACAGGCCTCTGGAAACGGCTTTTCCAAGCCAGAGCAGGGGGACCAGAACCATCCCAAAGGGAATTTCCCCGTGAGCTCCACTCACCGCCAGCTGCACTCCCAGGTTATCGGCGACCTTCTCCAGGAGCTTGGCCGTGGGTTTGTCTTTGCACAGCAGCACCAGCTCCAGGTCCAGGTCCCCCTTCAGCAGGAGGCCCTTGGCCACCAGCCCCACGCGCATC
This sequence comes from Melospiza melodia melodia, assembly GCF_035770615.1. Classification (NCBI taxonomy): domain Eukaryota; kingdom Metazoa; phylum Chordata; class Aves; order Passeriformes; family Passerellidae; genus Melospiza; species Melospiza melodia. The sequence goes on from NW_026948621.1 coordinate 76,830, forward strand.
ACGCCCCGCAGGGTCCTCGTCAGCTGCTCCGTGGCCTTCTGATCCCTGGGAAAGCACGGGAGAGGGTCACGAGGGTGGGATTCACCGCCTGGTGATGCCCCATCCAACTGGAAGAACAGATCCCTGAGGATCAACCTGGAGCCTTGGTTAATTCCCCAGCCAGGGAAGACACCTTCTCCATGAGCACGATGGGGTTTTTAGGGAGCTAAGTGAATTTTAGGGAGCCCCATCCAACTGGAAGAATGGATCCGTGAGGATCAACCTGGAGCACTCCCCTCAACCCTGCCTTGGTTAATTCCCCAGCCAGGTAAGACAACTTTTCAGCAGCACAAGAGGGTTTTCAGGGAGCTAAGCGAATTTTAGGGAGCCTCATCCAACTGGAAGAATGAATCCATGAGGATCAACCTCGAGCACTCCCCTCATCCCTGCCTTGGTTAATTCCCCTCAAGTCCCCAGCCAGGGAAGACAACTTTTCCACCAATTTTTCCAAGCAGGTTTTTAGGGGGCTAAGCGAATTTTAGGGCTCTAAAGCAGGACAATCCCACCAGCAGCCCCACTGCTCACCCTCCTTCCTTGCTCTCCTCCTCGGCCGCCGTCTCCATGGACTCGCTCTCCGGCTGCTCGCCGCTGACCTTCTCCTGCTCGTCGATCCAGTCGGAGACGGCTTTGAGCGCCCGCTCCGTGTGGGACACCATGTTCTGCACGGCCTCCAGCTCCTCCTGCGTGGGGTACACGGCCGAGTGCTTGGCCATCACGTGCCGGTCGTCGTTCACAAAGATCCGCATCGGGCGCTGCGAGGGCAGGAATGTTTGGGAATGGCTGGGATTATTTAGGGAAGTGCCAGGACACGGATGTTCACCCCACGCCCGGGAATGCACCCGTCCCTTACCATTTTTGTTTTCTGCTGCCCGCCTGAAGGTTTCTGAGGGGTTTATTTGGATTTTTCTGGCGAGCGGAGCGTCGCGGCAGCGCGGCGTTGCGGGATCTGAAACGACGGAGAGCGGGTGAGCCGGGGCAGCCAGAGCAGCCTGGGGCACACGCTGGAGCTGGAAGCACAACAGCAATTAGACAGATCCCAACTCGTTAGCCAGAGCCCAGCGCTCTGCTCCTTATACCCCCGAGAGCTGCAGGCTGACAATGGAGGAGCACTGAGCATTAATCCTTATTCCCGTTCATTCCCAGGAGGTTTTCCCATGGAATGGGACTTTACCAAAGCTCTCATCTCCAAAGCAGACAGAGCTCCCCTCTCCACACTGGAGCAGCTGCCCTGGGAAACCCAGGTGGGAACCCAGCGCTCAGAAGTCCTAGAATTCAACAGATTCAGCCCAAGTGACACCAAATTCCTGCCTTTTTGTGGAAACCGCCCCCAGCTGGGGCAGAGGAGCCTTTTGTTCCAATTCCTTTTTGTTCAAATTTGTTCCAAGCTCACCCACAGCTGGGGCTCACAATTTTAGGATAAAAACCAGGAAATCTCATTCCTTCCAGCCGCTGTACGGACACACAATTCCATCCAAGGAAACCCCCCCGATTCCAATCCTGCCAGTTCATTCACAGGATGGCTTAATAGCGCCATAAATCTGTATTAAATTGTAATTAAGCCCCGACCAGGCGCCGGCTGAGCCGGGAGAATCATTCCCAAGGAGCCACATGGCATCTCCTGGTGCTTTCTGCTCTGGGCTGGGCCCTGCAGGCCCCGTTATTTTCCTTAGAATTCCCTCAGTTTCCTTCAGGCTGGATAAGGAAAGGGTTGAAATCCCCCCGGTTGTTCCTACAATCAGAATCACAGCTTTGTCCCTGTTATCCCTCTTCTGAGATTTTTGGAGGGAGAAATCTGGGAGCTGATGCTGCAGCACCACCAGACCTGTGTCTCTTGAGGAGAAGAACCACAGATTCAGTTAAACCAGGAACCAAATCCTGACAGAAACAATCCCTGCCCTTGGAAACGGGACAAACTCTGGAATATCACCTGGTTTCGGCCTCACTCCCTCCTCCACTCCACCCCCGGCAGGAATCCACCAAACTTCCCGCGCTCCCAAGGGAAGGAGTGACTCTCCCGAAGGCGTTTTTGGGAGGACGGAGGGAAAAACAACCAAAGGACGTAAAAGGCTGGAATTTCTGCCCTGAACGTGGGAAAGCGCGACCCAGGCGAAGCCACGCTCGGGCTCAAGGCCGCGCTTTAAGAACGAATTGGTCGCTTTTATCTGAGTTCTGGCACCTGCCCGGGATGGATGAGGAACAGCACGACCCTCCAGAGCAGCGCAGGAGCCCCGGGAGCGCGGATCCCAGCGGGAATCCCGGAATGAGGGGGGCACAAAGCCCTCGGTCCCCGCGGAGGGAAGGGGGTGCTGGATCTCTGTGCCCCTAAACCCTCCAGAAACGGAGCGGCCGCGGGTAACGGGGCTGGCTGGAGCAGCGGGAGCCGTGAGGGAGCAGGGACAGGGGCCCAGAAAAGCTGAGCAGAGGAGGAGAATGAGAATCCTGGTCCTGAGCGGGGAGAAGGGCTAAAATCCCCCCAAAGGGATGATCCCACTGCAATTCCCGGCCTGGGATGAGGTGCGATGGGGAGGGAAGGGGGGTTTAAGCCCCTCCAAGGGGGTGATCCCACCTCCTCCATGGTGCCCCCCTGAACATCCCACCAGGGCCGTCTGAGGGGGTCGGGAAAGGACCGGCCCGGCCCCCCTCAGACCCCCCATGCCCGTCCCCACTCCAGGGCAGGGCCGCGGGGCAGAAAGGAGGAGGGGGCGCGGGGCCCGGGGGTGAGGAGGGGGCGCGGGGGGTGAGGAGGGGGCGCGGGGGCCGCTCGGCGCTGCCGCCATTTGCAAACGCGGCGCGAACAAAGCGGCGCCGGCCAGAAACGAGCGGAGTCCGGGGCAGCCCCGTGCGACACCCGCGTTCCCCGGGCGGCGGCTCGATCCTCCCCCCCGTCCCTCGGGCCGCTGCTGAGGGGGGTCCGTGAGGGGGCCCGGCCACCCCCCCCACCCTCCCCTCACTCACCGCCGCCATTTTGTCTGCACACAATGGGCAGGGCGGGAGGGAGGGGACACGGGGGGGGCCGGGTCACCACGTCCCGCCGCCCCCCCCCCGCCTCACCGCCCCCCCACACACCTCACACCGGCTCCTCCCGCCCCAGCACCGCCTCGGCCCGGCCCGGCTCGGCCCGGCCGGCTCGGCGCGGCTTCCCCCCCGCGCGGCGTGGGCACGGCTCCTACCGGGGCTCTGCCGGCGGTGCCTCGCGGGGGCGGCCCGGCCCGGCCCGGCCGGCGGGGCCCGGGAAGGGCCGGAGCGGGGCCGGAGCGGCCGCGGCGGGGCCGGAGCGGGGCCGGAGCGGGGGCCGGAGCGGCGGCGCCGGGACTGCGGCGGGGGCGGGGCCGCCGCCGGCGGGGGGCGCGCGCGCGCCGGCTGGGGCAGGGCCACGGGGAGCGCGGCCGCCGCGGGCCAATTGGAGGGCGCGGAGGGAGAGTGACGGACAGCGGGAAGAACGAATCGGAGAGGACGGAGGGAGGGTGACGGGCAGGGGGCGGGGAGGACAGGGGGACGGGCCTGGTGGGCGGGGATAAGCGGCACGGGGGGCGGGCGTGGGCCAATGGGGTGGCCCGGCACGAGGTGATGGACAAAGGGAAAGACCAATGGGAGAGGGGGGAGGAAGGGTGGTGCAGGAGGGGCGGGGCCGAGAGCGGTGGCGGGAACGGGCCGGGGGGGCGCGGGCTGAGGGGACGCCGTGAGGGGAGCGATGGCCCGGGAGGATCTCCCTGAGGGGACACGCCCTCACGAGCCCCCGAAGCACCGGAGCCCAGCCAGGGTTCCACCGGGAACATCCTTCTCTGACAAGCAATGTAAAGGTTTGACCTCAAAGTGCCTTTTTTTTGGAGGGGTCAGATGTCAATATCGCCTTTTTACGAGGGCGACAACCTCAAAATCACCTTATTTGGAAGGGGTTGACCTCAAAACCACCTTATTTGGAGGGGGTCTGCCCTCAAAACCACCTTTTCTGAAGGGGTTTGACCTCAAAAATGCAGATTTTTCAGTGACTTGACCTCAAAACCATTGAATTTTTGAGGGGAACCACCTCATAGATGCCTTTTTGGAGGCATTTGACCACACAAACACCTTCTGCTTTTGATGACCAGGGAAAACAACATTAAATAGGTGTCTGAACAAACACTTTGCTCTTTAAAATCCCCTCTTGGAGACCCTGTGGCTCAGGGATTGTTGGAAAATTACTCAGATTCAGCCCAAACTCCCCAAAACCAGTGACCCCCCCCCACTCTGAAATCAGCTGAACAAATGCTGAAATGGCCATTTTGTGGTGAAAAGTGGCAGAATTGGGTTCAGCCCTGAGGCGTTAGAGCCCTGTGATACCACACAACACAACGAGCTCCAAACAGGCACTTTTTTATTGTTGGTCGCGACACTGACGGAACAGCGCAGAGACTCCGGAGTGTCACAGCACCCTTAATGCCTCAAAAACACGTGAAAAAGGAGCATTTTCCTGTAAAACATCAGCCCTGCAGGTTTAGCATTGTTTAGGATTTTAGGGTTGTTTTCTTTGCCCGCAGAACAATCAGGTTTGTAGGGACAGAAGCCACATTTCTAGACAGGGGGGTAAAAAGCGCCATTATTCCTAAATTCCATCATTTAACGCCTTGAACACGGAGCTTTGCCTGCAAGCAGGAACCCAGCCTTGGAGTGAAGCTTTTCTGGACACCAAATTCCCCCAGACAGCTGCCCTCGCTCTGAGTTTTCCAAAGAGACTTCAGAAATATTCCTGTGAATTTCCTAATTTACAGGAATATTTCCCTTACTGCTCCCCATCACCTCTAAAAAGCCACTTGGGTTTATTGGGAATAAAAATCCTTAATTCTCCTCAAATCCTGTGCTGCTGGGAGGCAGCCGAGCCAGCCTGGCTTCCCCACAAACACATTTTTCCAAATTTCTTCTCTCTTTCGCCACTTTTCCTTCCACCCTTCCAAATTCCTGCTGGTTTTTGCCTTTTTGAGCAAATAAACCCAGTTCCTGCCACTCCTCAGCTGCTTCCCACAGGGTTCCCACACCCAAAGGGTCAGGATTTGGGAGGAAAACAGCTGAAAATCGAGGAGTGGGAGAGAATTTGCCCCCAACACGAACATTCTGGGCAGAAACAAAACCAAATCCACCCTGAAACCTGCACAGGGAGGGAAAAAAAAACCAAATTAATCCAGAATGAGCATCAGGAGCTGCAGGACACGTGCTGGAATGGCTGTAAGTGGAACAAGGTCTGGTGATTATTCCCTGAATTATTCCCACTCATCCCAAACAGGGAGGATTTGCTTCTTTTTAGCTTCATTTGATCGTTTCTGTTGAGCTTTACTGTTACATTTTTAGCTTTGTTTTTACCTTTCCCTTCATTGTTCTGCCATTCCCTTCACCTTTCTAGTTTTACATTTTCCTTCATTGTTTTTTGGCTTCCATTTTCCCTTCCACTCCTCTGTCCCCTGATCAGCTGCACTAAAAAACGAGGGGGAAAAGGGAAAATTTGGGGAATTTTAAAAAGAAAAATTAGAGAAATTACAGACAGGGAAGCTCTGCCCGGTGGCGTCACAGAAACTAAAACGTGCCCCCAAAAATTCACTGGAAAAGCTCCAAATAACCATAACTGAAAACATCCTGGAAAAGCAAAATATACAAAAGCCCCCAAAGGATTGGATAATTCCATAGAAACGTCCCCTGGATGATACAAAACCCAAAGGTGGCGGGGAATTGGGATAAAAGGAAGCCAAAGGGATCCCTCAGCAGCAACTCCTGGAGCCAGGTGAGCACTGGAGGGGGGGGAATTGTCCCCCAAAGCCTCAGAGCACTTCTAAAAGTCCTTTTCAGAACAAATAAGCCCTAAAAAAGCCCAATTGCTGGTGGTGGCAGCGCTGGGTCTGAGGGTTAATTCTATTACACTTTGGGTCAGTGTTAATTACATTTTAGAGCTAATTGACCCCTTTTCCACGCACACAAAAAAAACCCCTTTTTCCCCCCTCCTGGCTGGAGGCAGGTGTTGGATGCCCCCGGGATTGCCAAAATCACCTGGAATGACACCAAAACCCCCCCCCGGGTCCATCCACAGCCCCTCCCCACGCCCTGGGTGGGTGTCCCAAACCCCAAATCCCCCTATGCAGGTGAAGCCTTTGGGGAGCTGGGGAGGGGGTTTGCCCTAAAATGACAAATTTGGGGGGACCAGGTGCACATTTCGGGGAGGAACCTGTGGGAGCTGCAGCTCCTCAAGAGGTGCAAGAGCTGGACAGAGCCTCAAGCCCCAAACTGTGCCCACGGCCCCCTCGTTCCCCTCCACCTTCACCCCTTGCACTGGCTACAGAAGCAACAATTAGCTTATTCCTAAAAGAATTAATTAATTAGGGCCCAGAACGGGGCCCTGGGGTGCCGACAGAGGGCAGCGAGGGATGGGAGGCGATTCCAGCCCGTGCCAGCTCTCCGGGCAGGTATGCACAAACACAATTCAATATTTAGGGGGGCCACAAGGAGAACGCCCCGTGAGGAGCTGCCTGAACCTCCCGGCTCATTCCTGCCCCTCCAGATCTGCGTGGACGCCCCGCGCCGACCCCAGAAGGGTTTACTGGGACCAAACTCACAATTAAACTCGCTCTGGAGTCGCCGAAATTGGGGGATTTTACCCCGGGAGTGGCACTGGCGCCGGGCCCTGCGCCTCGTCGGCGGCGACAAGCTCGTCATCGTTACCAGCGCGAGGGTTTAAGGCCGAGTCATCAAAAATGTGAATTTCACCCGCCCACCCGCGCTGCCAGGGGCGTCCAGGGTCCGCGGAGGCGGGTTCCGCGCGGGACAGGCGGCGCTACGCGTCGGGCTGGCCCTTGTTGGTCTTCTTGAGCAGCTTCCTCAGGTCCTGGGACATGAAGTAGGGCTTTTCCGCTGAGCCGTCGTTGCGCTCCAGGTCTTCCACTGCAAAGAGAAACCCCCGGCCCCGCGGCGGGGGCAGGCCTGGGGTTGGTGTGCTGGAGGCTCCCGGGATCCTCTGACAGCGGTTGCCAGCTTAAACAAAGCCTCTGGGCTCGTACTGAATGGTGGGGTTTTTCCCCTCTCTGACACGGCAAATCTGGGGGTGGCCCGCAGAGGTTGAGGAGGGAGAGGAAATTTGGGTGTTTTGTGTTTTTGAACAGAGCCAAGGGCAGGAGGGAGGCCTTGGCTCTTCCCAGCAGCTCTGGAGCCATTGAAAAGCGATTCCCCTCGTTCCTGACACGCCAACGAGGCTGGAAAATCCCAGCCGTGGAAAAACAACACCCCAAAACCAAACAAAGCCACAAAGCTCCCGGCTCACAACGCCCAGGGGGTGTTTTGAGAGGGATTTGGATCCTTCTGGGATGGACACGGGAGCACCAACACCAGGGCTTTGTCCTGGGAGGGCCCGGCTGGGAGCTGTGGCTGAGGCTGAGCCACAAGAGCTGTTTTTCTTAAATCTTGATAATTTCTGGGCTTTCTGGAGGAGAAATCCTGACTTCCCCCGTGGCTGGAGTGAAAATCTCCAAGTCCCAGCAGCCACCAAGTCCCAGTGACAGCTCCTGCGATGGCTGGGACAGGGGACAGGGACAAGCTGGGCCAAACCAGCAAAGCTCTGCAACCTCGCCCAGAATCCTTCAAAACTCTGTGGTTTGCATAGAGACAGGAGGAGGAAAAGGGTGAGAAAACTGCGAGGAAAGGGGCGAGGAAAGGGCAAAGAAAGTCTCAGTGCTCTCGGCTGAAGCGGACGCAGAGGAAACGCCGCGAGCCCGGTCTGGGGCGGCGGAACCCGCTCGGCCCGTCCCACCCAGCCCTGTCCCTGACCCGCGCTGGGCCCCTCGTGCCAGCCCTCCCTCGGGAGCGGGGATCTCTGCCCCAAAGCCACGGCCATCCCGGGCGCCGCGCTCCCCGCCGGGCACTGCCGGGAGCCCCAGCCAGCCCCGCGCGGGTTCTCTCGGCGCAGGAACGCGGGTTTTTGGGCAGGAAGGCAGATTGGACAGCGCCGAGGGCCCGCCACCCTCGGAGGAGTTCCAGGGGACACCGCGGGAGCCGCTGCTGGGGCCGGGGGGCCGGGAGGGTCCCGCCCAGCCCGGCCTAGCCTTGGCTATCGGCGCTTTTGGAAGGCTCTAGGTGCCCCTTCAGCAGGATCTCGCTCAGCTCGGGGGACATGTAGTAAGGCCTCTCCGGAGATCCATCGTTTCTCTCCAGATCTTCACCTTTTCCAGCCCCGGGAGGAAGCGGCCGTGAAGGGGGGAGAGCGGAAAGCGGTGGAGGAGCCGGGGAGAGACAGGGCGGAGGTGGAGGGCGGAGAGAACGTGTGGCCAGAGACACGGGAGGGGTGGAAAAGGAGGGAAATAGGGAGGAAAAAAAGGGAAATCGAGGTTAGCTGTAGTTAATTCCACCGAGCCCAAAGCACCAAAACAGAGGGAGAGATGCAGGAGCCCACGGACAGGCTGGGGGTCTCTGCTGGAGCAGGCAGGGCAGAGCAGGTGAGAACGCAGGTGAGGAGTCAGGAGAGGAAACAGCAGGAGAAAACCACACAGAGGGACCCCGGGACTGGGAGCAAAGCCCCAAACTGGACACTCTGGGGGCGAGCCTGATGGGAGAGGGGGTTTTTGCTGGTACTCACAGAAGCAGAGGAACAGGGTGTCCACGCACATGC